>NC_132889.1:4235282-4410282 GCF_030463535.1 Salminus brasiliensis | reverse complement strand
AGGTGGAATTCAGGGCGGAATTTGGAATAGGGCTCTTTTCTATTACTTCTGTTAGTCATAAGGCACAGTAATACCAAAAAGGCCTGGGATAAAAAGATGTTACCAGAGGGTCATGTGAAAAATTAACTTTTGGATCAAAAACCCACACAAAATTAAATAACACAGGTTTTTAACAAATGTATTAATAATAAAATGTGTAAAAAAAAGTGATTCCCAGCTTTTGAAGTAGTGTAAACATGATGCATTATAATTGTGTGATCCAAATACACTCAAAGAACCATTTGTACCACCTTTACTGTGAAGGGTGTAGGTGGTGTAATGTAGATGTTTGAGATGGCTTCAGATGCTAATGAGTGGAGCAGCTTGCTTTAAGAGGCACAACAGTACTGAATCAACAAGAGGGTTTTTTTGTTTACTGGGACCCTCGAGATCCTACTTCCACACTGCTTTAGGCCCAACCCTCCCCTCCGAAAAGGTCTTGCCTGTGAACCACGGAATGAAGTCTAACAGCGAGGGCAAAAGCATGTGCCTTTCCAAATTTGCAAATAAAGGCTAAGCACTGTAGTGAAGCGCTGTGACATGCCTCCCTCTTAAGGGGGGGGGGGTTGGGCTTAGGAGCTTGCCCTCATTGCCGCAGAAGGCTGGCAGAGCCTTGGCCAAGTTAACTGGATTACGTAAGATGTTAAAGAAAGACGATCTTCTTCTCCCCTGGGATCGCAAAAGGCCTGCGCTCGGGGTCACCATCCGAGCAAGGCGGAAGGAGGGCGGGGGGGGTAAAATGCATAGGGATAGGCTAGCTAGCGCTAGGCCCAGAGACGCTATCGACACGGGGCTGGCAGGCATGGATTTGAATGCGTGCCCCAGATACCCAAATAAGTCGGCTTCAATTGCAGCGAATCATTTCCAATGCAGTCAACTGGGGTGATCCATAATCCTGACCCAGATAACTTTCCGCCTGCCTCATAGCGTGACCACCGCGGGCAAGCAGGTAGCAGAGGGTCTGGCTGCTAAAAATAAATAAATAAATAAATAAATAAAGCAGGTCTCTGCTTTCCAAAGGAAAGGGAACGCTTGGATGGGTTAAAGGATTATGATTTCCACTTGACCTTTGTGTTGTAGTAGTCCGTGACCACTAGTATCAAACAGTCGGCAGATCCACTTATCCGACGGGAAACCGGTTCACAGAGGGTCCAACGGCTGTAACTGTAATCTGCTGTTTGCAAACTCCAGAAGAACAGAGCTATTGTTCCTACAGTGAATTAATTACAGCCACATCAGGAATACGATGATTAATTGCGCCCTTTTAAGTGATTCAAACAGATGATAGGCTACATTTAGTTCATGGTTTATGTACGGGTGGGGGTGGTTGATGGGGGGGTGGGGGTGCTGAGGAAAGATGTTCATTTTCCTTCACTGAGCAACAAAGGCACATCTGAAGCTGAAGTCCCTTTGCATCTGAGTGTCTTACATGGGCACAGATGCTGGCCCCACATTTTGCTATCATTGCGTGTTTTGTGTGAGTGCCTGCAGGGCTCATTTTCCCCCCCACCCCACCCCACCCCTGTGTTTTTCGTCTCCAGGCGCCGCTTAATAAAGCTAGGCAACTTCACATGCTAAGTAACTTCACATGGAAACATTAACATGGCAACATTCCAAATAAAGAGTAGATGTGAGGTAAGGTTCGCGGACACGAAGGAACTGTCATGCATGATTATTAGGGCTGTAGTCACGTTGCAGTGGCAGCGGCACGGTATTTATCAAGTCCCGTTGAAAATGTTAAGTTATGACGGTGGTTCTTAGCTGTATTTCATAGCAGCCAATCAAAACCGGCATGTTAATTAGCCCATGCATATTAATGACTAGTCCTCTACGAATTAGAATGGGCTTAGTGGTTAGAGCGCTGAGGTTTCAACAGTCTGGTCCCCTTAAACAAGACCCATAGCCTTGTCTGCTCCTGGCATTCCAAGCTGGTAGATGCCCAGCCACAGTGTGGTGGGTTCGATACCCCAGTTGCCACTGGGGCCCTTGAGCAAAGCGGTGTAGCATGGCTGACATCAGAGTTGCAAGTTGGGATGTATGATACAATTTTATAGGTGCCCTGGTGGTTAAAGTGCTGAGTTATTGATCACAAGGTTATGGATTCAATGCCTGTGTCCACTAAGCTGTCACTGGTGGACCCTTGAGCTAGGCTCTTTGCTCCGGGGGTGCCATTGTATGATTCTGGCTGATTCTGTCTGATTCTGGCTTTCCAAGCTAGTTGATGCAAAGTAATTGTTAACAGCGATGGTGGCTCAGGTTTAAGAACAATGGGGTATTAATCACAGTGGGTTGTGGGTTTGATACCCAAGTACACTAAACTGCCATTGTTGGGTCCTTTGCTCTCTGCTCCAGAGCTGACCCTGACTTTGAATATCTCAACTCAAAGTTGAGATATTCAAAGTAATATTTTAGGTGGCCTGGTAGCGAGAGCGCTGGGTTATTGATCACATGGTTGTGGGTTCGGCACCCATGTCTGATAAGCTTTGGGTTCCTGAGCAAGACCTGTACAGAACAGTTGTATGGTCAAATACAGCAACGAATAAACAACAGTTGTTAACAGAACACTTATTAGACCCACTTACCTTGTGCTCCTAGTCACTGCCCCCTTAACAAGCTCCACCTACCTCCCATGACTGAAGAACTGGGGTGGCAATGCAGTTCTAGGGGATACAAAGTTTATAAACCTCCTACAAATGATCTAATGATCATAAATGACCCAGAAAAGAGGCCTGCATTGCAACCTTTTTGTATGTGACCAGAAATGATTGCTTACCTCAATCAATTACTTACAGATCAATGGATAACTCCACACAGGCCTATATTGTAAAGCATAGGGACAGAATAGCGGAAGGAGTGAAGGGGGCTATTTCACGGCAGAAGTTGAAGAAAGCCAATTTCAGTTTTGTCATGGTCTACAAGCCTTACATGCACTGTTGCACAAATGAACTCACAAATATACAGAGCGGATGGCAGCATACTATTCAGCTGGTTACGTTAAAGTAAGTTTGAAGCGGCAACCAGATATCAGGGGTCCCCCTGGCCACCCTTTTGGCTACTCCCCTGCTTAAAGCTCCACTACACACCAAGTACATATAAGAAGACCAACTTTACCAACATGGTAACGGGAAGATTATCAGGCACAGCAGTCTTGAGCCCATGGTCAGAAACCATAGATGAAGAGCTAGGCCGTGGCCAGGCAGGGTACAGTCTACATAATAGTGTGGGATGACTGTGATCATGAACCAGTGCCACCAATTGGCATTCGACCAGTGCGGCCCCGATCGACTCGGAGTACATTTAGTTACTGTAGGAGCCATTTGTTGCAGTCATAACAGATCATGGAATGGTTTCCACAAAGCTGTAGTATTAAGATTATTGTAATAGCTAGAGAGAGTCTTTAAAGTGCTACTTGGCCTCCCATCTTTGTCCTAAGAAATGGGGCCTAGATCAATATCACATTATCTCAAAAGCTAGAAGCACTATGCCCCCTCATTAGTTATAAAGCCATTACTGAAAATAGGACAGGAGGTTGTGTGGGTTGTGGCCGATGCGAATGAACTTATTGATACGCCGGGTGTTAGCTTTGCTGCTTACTACAGGAGTGTATTATTAACAACGATTACCCTCTATCAGCTGCTAGATGTTCCATCTAAAATATTGACCAGAAACTCTGCTCTGTTATTCTGAGCTAGGATCTTTGTGTGCAGCATTTCACAAGTCCATTCGACTCTTCAACGTCCATTCCATCATACTAACTTTAGATTAGCTCACTTCCTCTAAACTTCCTTTAAACTTCCTTTCACACCGTGGCTAAACTTTAACAGATAGCGTAAGTTGTGCGATTAGCGCTGATGGTTCTACGCTCACGTTGCTTCCATACAATCTCAGTATGCATAAAAACCCCAAAAATGATCAAATACGATGTTCAGTTAGCTCGCAGGACTGTAAACACTGTGCTCAGTCAGCACTGTGCTGAATCAGGAGAGCAAAGCTGGTTAGCATTAGCTTACTTACACCACAGAGAAACTCAAGTGTGGCTGACTGAAACCCCACTTATAAACATTTAGATGAGAGTGACTCTGGTAAAAGGACAGAAAGCTGCTGTTTAAGTTTTCCCCTATGGTTTTGCTGAGCCTTTGTGTGGCTAGCTTGGCTACAGCTTGACTACCGAGTATCAGACAGCCCAGAGCAGCTGCTATTCCGACTGCTAAACTACCGACACAAGTGCTGACCATAAAACCTTTAGTGTGGGAGAGCCACTGGTGTCTTTCCAAGCTGGTTGATGCAAAGTAATTGTTTACGGCGATGGTGGCTCAGTTTTAAGAATGATGGGGTATAATCACAGTGGGTTGTGGGTTTGATACCCAAGTACACTAAGCTGCCAATGTTGGGTCCTTTAGCAAAGCCCTGACTTCAGGGGGTGTAGCATGGCTGATGTCAGAGTTCCAAGCTGGGATGTGTGATACAATTTTATATATACCCTGGTGGTTAGAGTGCTGAGTTATTGATCACAAGGTTGTGGATTCAATGCCTGTGTCCATTAAGCTGTCACTGGTGGACCCTTGAGCTAGGCCCTTTGCACCGGTGGTGCCATTGTATGTCTGATTCTGGCTTTCCAAGCTGGTTAATGCAAAGTTTGCTTACGGCGATGGTGGCTCAGTTTAAAAAACTTAAATACTGTCTTGAATTTTAATTACCGTTATACCGCCCTACCCTATACTCATCCATCACCTCAAGGGAGTTTCTGGTGAGCAAGACATGACGTCAATAAGCTGTACCTTGTTCCAACACATCATAATAAGTGGATCCCACCCCTTGACAGATGACACTGGAACCTGATAATCAATGTTATTCAGGTCACATGTTTTAATGCTATGGACGATCAGTGTTTCGTGCCACCACCACCCCAACAGTTCGAGATTAGCTCTCCAGCTAGCAGCTCTGCTGTACTATGGGCTGTACTATTTTTAGTTCTGCAGATCCGCAGTGTCTAATTGAAGATAATCCTTCAGACAGGGTTTTCGACCCGGAGTCATTTTAGGGGGAAAGGCAAAAGCAACTCTTTTACTGCAGTTCTGTGATGGTAAAAAGCGTTGAGTAGCTAATGATTTAGGGGTAGTCGGGGTAGTTTTCAGCCATGCGACTGGGTCATGGGACTGGGAAGAAGAAAATGTCTGTGTGATTCATCTGTTGGGATGTAAACATTCATTCAAAGGGGTCTGATGTGAAATACCTCATACTTAGCACAGCAGAGCATATCCCAAAGCATACACAGGCAAAAAAGTGGGTTTAGTCCCAGAAGGTTGCTTGTTCAATCCCCAGTACTGGCATTCATGACTGGGGAACCCCCTGAGTAACGCATCTAACCCCTCAATTGCTCCACGGGCACTGAACTAGCTGCCCACCACTTTGGGTGTGTGTTCTCACTGTACCAATTTACTGGTGTGTTTGTGTGTGTCTGCCAATTTGAAATGAAGCCCTCCCAGTCAACATACCCATGCGGGGCTCACATGGGTGAAACATGGGCTAGGCTGGTTCCAGGAGTAGGCGTCTACATGCATTTTTACTAGGACCCAGTTGTGCTTCCCAAATGGGCCTTATCAACACAGCCCACCTTAATCTCACAGGGGTCCCATCCAGGCACTACATGCAGTGTACAACCCAGATGGGGCCCCATTGCTTCTGATGGGGGGCCAACGTGGAACCCAAGGACAAACCCAAGGACTTCCTGGTTGCCAGTTGGGATACCCACACAAGCCTGGGCTAGCTGGGCTAGTTATAGTGACCCATTGGCTAGGTAGTCCCCCCTTGCAGAAGTGGAAGGGGTGGTTTGATCTGCACTGAGATGGATTATCGTCTTCACCGTCACTGAGATCGACCCAGTCGACCAATCCAGCAGCTGGGCTACACTGAACTACCCAGAACTGTGGAAATAACCCGAATAACCCAAATGACCCAAGAGGCTCAACCCACCGTGGAAATCAAAAACCCAGTATATTTTCAGGGCGGGTCCGTAAACAGCACGGCTGCAGAATAAAGGGCTGTTAGCAGGTTGCGAATGAGACTCAGACCAAGAAAGAAAAAGAGGCAGAAATGGCGTGAACGTGGAATCGGAGGCAGATCCGAGGGGACGGGTGGGAAAGTGAAGCAAATGACAAAATGAATAAACGTTTGTTTTTGTTTTTGTTTTTGTTTTTGTTTTTTTCCCCTCCCCTCCCCCCGCCCGCCCGCCTGTCCACCTACCCGCTTGCTTCCTCTGACGACGTGTTGAGGGACGCTGTCTGCCTTGCGTTCGCACAGCGGCTCGCCTTTGCCCACCAGCGCTGCTGCTTTGGCGACTCCGACAATATTGCAGGGTCAGTGGCCCTGTTTCGCACATGTTCACACCACAAACCAGCAGCCAGGGTAAACAGGGGGTGGGGGGGCGGCTGGGTGGGCGCTGGATTTGTTGCTATTACAGCATGTACCAATCATCACATGGAATTACCAGAGCTGTCAATCATGACGAAAACCTCCCAACCCCCCACCCCCTTTGTCCCTCTCTCTCCCACCAGCCTTCCTGTCTGACTCCCCTCCCCGAGAGCTGGTTCATGAACTTCCTTTGTGGCTGCGGTCCACAGCGGTTCTCCACAAGCATTCAGCCACGGATGCAGGGTTCATATAAAGTGGCAGAAAGAGCCTTTATTAGAAAACAAAAATGAAACTTTTCCTTATTTACATTTGTTTGTTTTTGTTGGGTTTTTTTGTTGTTTTTGTTGTTTTTTTAAGTTTATATCTCTTATATAACCACCCCGTCACGCGATTCCTTCGGCAACACACGTATTTACATCGAACAAAGAAGCGTCCGAGACCCGTTCCCTTAAACATGATCTACGCATACAAAACAAACAAACAAACAAACAAACAAAATAAAACAATACGCTTTTCTAGACTCTACTTATGTTACAAATGATAGGAACAATGTACTTCAGAGAGAGAGAAAGAGATATGTTTAAACCGTCTCACTGAATTAGTACTTTCTCATGCAGTTTGCCAAGAGCACAAAAGAAACAAACAAACAAACAAACAAACAAACATGACATGATGTTCATTAATGCAGTGACCGTGTCGGCTTGGCGTACGTGATCAGTCCCAAACTCACATGGCAAAAGTTCTTAAGACGGTATAGCACGCGCACAAGTGATGATGCCTTATTACAAAATAACGATATAAACTAAGAAGAAAAAAAAAAACGTAGGCAGGTCACATGGTTTCGGTGATAAATCAGTCCTAGTCACATGACCCCCCCTCCCCTCAAGCCCAACCCCCAAGTACAAAACACTGTCCTAAATAAGTTAAACTTTTTAAACACATGGAATATGAATGCAAAGTACAGGAAACACAAGTGATTCGCTTCAGACAGGGCCTCCAATCCCCCACCCGTCCCCCCCGCGAGACAGACCGGCGGCACGGTCCGAGAAAAATCCCGCTTCACTGTTTTGTTTTCTTCCCCCCGCCACACACACACACACAGTACAGAAAGGCATAGCTCCTTTAACCGAGTGCAAGTATTCCAGTATTCCAGCAGCAATGTGTACATATTCATGCAACACAAATGTAAAAGAAAGAAAGAAAGAAATACAAAAATAAGATTTAACGAAATAAAGAACACTTCTCGCAGAGACGCTACTTGCTTACTTAAGTCACTTTCGGTCCAAATCCCCCTGAAAGACCTTTTTTTTTATTATTCGGAAAGTAAATGAACGTAATGGGACGTAGGTAGATCAGCACATGCTTCAACGTTTGAAAGGAGGACCGAGTAGAAAGTAAATTTACGATGAGAACCGTTCACTCATTATCAGGCAGAGGGTTCCGCTGCATGTTGTCTGGGTCGGCCTCTGTAAACCAAACGTCTACTCTAGGTTTAGACATTAAGGATAGCTAATGTTAGAAATGTTAGCTAAGATTTGCTAGTGTTAAATGTAGAATTTGGGGTAAAGTTGATGTTTGCTAAGGATTTGTAGCAACAGTAGTGTAAATTTAGCATTTGGGCTAAGGTTGGTGCGTGAGAGCGAGATTGTTAGCAACAGGTTTCTTGTTAGCTAAGATTTGCTAGTGTTAAATTTAGAATTTATGTTAATGTTATGGTTAAGGATAGTTTAGGGTTTGCTAGCAACAGATTTAATGTTTGGTAGTGTTAAATTTAGTATTTGGGTTAAGGCTGATACGTGAGAGATTGTTAGCAACAGAATGTTAGCAACAGGTTTCTTGTTAGCTAAGATTTGCTAAATTTGTTAAATTTAAAATTTAAGTCAACATCTTAGCTAACGTTCACTAAGAACACCCAAATGTTGGGTTGCCTTTAAGAGTAATGTTAGCAAAATATTCCTAGTGTTAGGTTTAGTTTTTATGTCATGGTTAAGGTTATTGTTAATGTTAGCTAGCAACAGATTTGATGTTAAGTCTTTTAGTGTTAAAATTAGAAATTAGGGTAAGGTTGATGTTTGCTAAGGATTTTTAGCAACAGATGTCATGTTAGCTAAGGTTTGCTAGTTTGTTATAGTTGTAGACGTTTGTTATAGTTAATGTTATTTAAGATTTGCTAGCAAAAGCTTTCTTATTAGTTAAGATTTGCTAGTGTTAAATTTAGAATTTAAGTCAACATATTAGCTAATCTTCACTAAGAACACATTTAAATTTGGGTTGCCTTTAAGAGTAATGTTAGCAAAATATTCCTAGTGTTAGGTTTAGCTTTTATGTCATGGTTAAGGTTAATGTTAGTTAAAGTTAGCTAGCAACAGATGTTATGTTAGCTAAAGTCTTTTAGTGTTAAATTTATAATTTAGGGTAAGGTTGATGTTTGCTAAGGATTTTTAGCAACAGATGTAATGTTAGCTAAGGTTTGCTAGTGTTAAAATTAGAAATTAGGCTAAAGTTGATGTTTGCTAAGGATTATTAGCTAAGGTTTGCTAGTTTTAGGTTTAGAAGTATGTTGTAGTTAATGTTATTTAAGATTTGCTTGCAACAGGTTTCTTGTTAGTTAAGGTTTGCTAATGATAACGTTAGAATTTAGGGTAAGGTTGCTATTTATTAAGGATTGTTGGCAACAGATTTAATGTTAGCTAGGATTTGCTAGTCATAAATGTAAAATTTAGCGTAGAGTTGATGTTTGCTAGCAATAGGTTTAATGTTAGCTAAAGTTTGCTAGTCATAAATTTACAATTTAGCTAAAACATGTTCACCAAGAACAAATTTAGATGCCGGGTTGCCAGATTAATGTTAGCAAAGGTTTGGTAGTGTTAGGTTTAGACTTTAAGTTAGCATTAGGGTTAATGTTAGATCTGCTAGCAACAGATGTAGATGTTAGCTAAGGTTGGCTTGTGTTAAATTAAGCATTTAGGGTAAGGTTGATGTTTGCTAAGGATTGTTAGCTTAGGTTCTGTTGAGCTGAATGGCTGTCATTAAATGTAAAGGCCATTACACACCGAACTAAACACAAAAAAATAATCTGAGCCTTTAGAGATTTGTCCTCCAGAAACCCAGAACGTTTGCAGACATTACCCAGAGGAGCTGTATGTGTGAATGCCAATGTCCGAAGCAGTTGTACCGGACATTACCTCGAGTCCGAGTCATGTCTGAGTGAGCCCATGTCCGAACAGAGAAGTTCATTTTAAGGAGAATTCACAGGGGGTGTGTTGATGACGTCATCATGGATGAGTCAGTAGCCTCTTTCACCATCTTTATGCCATCTTCTGCCGTGCCTCCTGCACATGCTACACAGGCTACCAACTCATCCATGATGGCCATCAACATTGTGACTACTGTGAATTCTCCATCAAATGACCTGCTCTGATTTTGGGCCAAGCTGCTTCGCCATCAGCAGTCGGAGCCTGAAGGAGCACAAGTGGCCTTGCTCTTTCTGGGTGGGTAGAAGGTGCTCTTTCTTCCCACATCTCTCCTAGTGTGATGTTGGCCAGCACAGACATCTGTTATCTCATGAATCAGAGCGGGGGGACCTGGCGCTTTTCCTCAGAGCGCGTTGGCTGCCTAGTGGTGCTGCATTGTAATGAGGGGGTGGGAAATTGGCCATCTAAATTGGGGAGGAAAATTTTGGGGTACTTTTTTTTGGCAAAAATGAATTATGCATGGTGTGTAAAGACCTTTAGCGTTAGATTTCTGAGCTAACATTAACATTAAGGTTTGTTTGTGCTAGCTTTACGTTTTAAGCTGTGGTCAGAGTTTAGAGTTATGAGGAATTTAACTGCTAATTTTAATTTTAAGGGTACAAACCGACAAAGCAGCCACAGTGGACTGTCTAATATGGCATTAGCGAATGTTGAAGCTCAACATGTAGAGTTTCTCAACCCTCAACCCTGCCCTGCACATTTTATTCCATTTTTTCCCCTGCTGTGACACACCTATTTCACCGGATTAGCTCATTAACAAGCTTTTGCTGAGCTGAATTAGATATGCCGCAGCAGGGAAAATGCTGAACTGTGCAGGAGAGGAGTACTCCAGGGCCAGGATTGAGAAACACTGCTAATTAGGGGTCCAAGCATTTAGTGCTGAAACTCTCTTGTTATTGTTAGGGCCTTTCTTCCTTTCTTCTTACTGCGATTTCTTTGAAGCGAAGACCATAAACATCACAGAATCTGAAGGAAAGATGCATCAGCCCCCACTCCCTTCCACCCCAACTGTCCTGATGGTGCCCCCAGATTCCAGGACAGCACCGCACGCTGGAAGGCAAGCCGATCAGGAGCCGCAGAGTTTTCTTGGAATGAAACCAGCCTATCTATCCTTTATCCTGAGGACTGGAGGAGTGCGACTGCGAGGGCGAGCGGGTGCTGTGGTCTCGCATGAGGGCTTTCGCACTTGTCTTTACACCGCCTGGCTCTTGCTTGGCCTGCCTCGTACGATTTTGGCAGATGCGATTGGACTTGAGGTGCATTCTCCTTGAAATTGCCACTTTGGGAACACGTCCAGTACAACAGGTTCCCTGGCAGCAGAAGAAGGACGATCGCTGTATTCACCAAACTATTTGGCTAAAAAATTCAACTAATTGGGAAAGAACACAGATCTGCAGAATTGTCCTACAATTAAACAATTTGTGGGAGTGCAAGTAATCCGGAGGGAGCTTCACAGCTTCACTTTCTTGAGCTACAGGCAACTCCCTTCAAAAAGCCTTAAAGGCCGAAGGTGTCATATTGGAAACGAAATCCAATAGAGCTCGATGGAGCTTGATGGAGCTGCTCCATCCACTTCAAACAACTTCCTTCCAACAATAGCCCATCGTTTTGTCTGTTTATGTCCATGATGGTCATCAACATTGTGACCACTGTGAATTCTCCATATAATGACCTGCTCTGTTTTTGGGCCAAGCTGCTTCGCCATCAGCAGTCGGAGCCTGAAGGAGCACAAGTGGCCTTGCTCTTTCTGGGTGGGTAGAAGGTGCTCTTTCTTCCCACATCTCTCCTAGTGTGATGTTGGCCAGCACAGGCATCTGTTATCTCATGAATCAGAGCGGGGGACCTGGTGCTTTTCCTCAGAGCGTGTTGCCTGCCTAGTGGTGCTGCATTCTAATGAGGGGGTGGGAAATTGGCCATCTAAATTGGGGAGGAAAATTTTGGGGTACATTTTTTTGGCAAAAATGAATTATGCATGGTGTGTAAAGACCTTTAGCGTTGGGTTTCTGAGCTAACATTAACATTAAGGTTTGTTTGTGTTAGCTTTACATTTTAAGCTGTGGTCAGAGTTTAGAGTTATGTACAATTAAAAAATTGGTGGGAGTGCAAGTGATCCGGAGGGAGCTTCACAGATTGGAATTTGTGGGAAAATATTTGGATTTTCATTTTTCTTTCTTGAGCTTCAGGCAACTCCCTTCAAAAAGTCCTGGAAGCGAAGGCCGAAAAGTGGCACCGGCTTCCGTTTGCTATTGAGAACATTCCCAGCTCATAAATATAACGGTGTCATATTGGAAACGAAATCCGATAGAGCTCGATGGAGCTTGATGGAGCCGCTCCATCCACTTCAAACAGCTTCCTTCCAACAATAGCCCATCGTTTTGTCTGTTTATGTGATTCCAGGGCTTTCACGGTTTCGCAAAGAGGGTGAAATGGCTCTATTAGTGGCTCACGAGATGCTGAAAGAACGGCTGCGGTGCTCTCTGCACTTTTTATCTCTCTGGCTTTTACGTCACTAATGATTTAGGGACAAAGGCAGCCACCACACAGCACAGAGCGCCTCTAAGCCTGATTCTCGGTCGGAAAACAATGTCGAGCGTAACATTCACAGACAGAAAAAAGCGGTAATCCTTAATTGGCATTTGTGTTACAGTTGAGAAAGTACTAATCATTCAGCTCTTCAAAACTCTCGTATTCCGCGTGTTGACTTTTTTTGTTGTTGTTGTTAAAACTCGGCTACTTTGCTTAATCTAGCTCGTCTTTTCTTACTGAAATAATCTGCAGCTGAGCTAATTTAACTTCACGACTGATTACTACGCTATGAAAAGTAAAGGAAAGCAAAAGAATATCGTACTTAAGGATCTTCATAAACTATGGCTGGCGTTTCTCTAGCCTGAAAACACCAACGGACAGACGCTTCATTCGGTACTCACAGTACCGACAGTTACCCTTGACCTGCACACTCTCCACAGTGTGAACACAGACGTAACGGCCAGTGCCGACGTGCGGTGGAGTAATAAATAAACAAACAAACAAACAAACAAACATAAAAACGTAGGTTTTGGTTTTCAGAGAGTTTGTGAAAGAGTTCCAGAAGTCCAAGATCCTGGAAAACAGGCTGGTGGTCAGCAGAGAGCCTCTAGCACTTTGGTCTATGGGAACACGGTACACACGTACGTGGTGGCACTTAATTCCAAGGAGACTTAATTAAGGTCTTATTCTAATTAGACGCCCAATTAGACGCGTCTTAATGCTTTACTCATTCACCTTTATTCAATACATGACATGTATTAGAACCTAACTGGAGGCCTGTTTTGTAAACAACGCTAATATTTGCTTTATTAGTTGTAATAAAACACAGGGGACACTTTGCTAAGACCTTGTTATTGAGAATTGTTGAGCATGACTACATTAATAAAGCTCTTATTACCATCAAGTAACTTCTTATATAGAGCGAATAACAATTGCTAAGTCACAATTACTTCAGTGTGTTGTTTGAGTCACCGCTAGTCAATGAATTAATATTATTATTTTGTTTGCAAAAAAGGTTAATTGGATAAATCTGGTTGGTTAATTTTTATTATTATTATTTCTGGCTCCCTAAAATGATGATTTTGAGGTTTTCTGGTGATTACTAACGTACACCTAGAACAGAAGAGCATAAGGTGGCATGGTGGTTGTTTTTGCCACAGGACAGTACATTGAGGTCATAAAATTAAATATTGAGGTCACAATAGAATATAGTGAGTATGAAAAGGAATATAATATAGTGAGTATGCAAAGGAGGCCACAAAAATATGTTTAGGTCATAGAAAATATATTAAGACCATAGGATAATATATTGAAGCTACAAGATAATATACTGAGGCCATCAATTACATTTCTAATGTCCACAAAAATAATACATTTAGGGCAGGAGATAATATATTGAGGCCACAAATATATGCTGAATATGCTGAAGCCTTGAAATTATATTTTTAATTCACAATATAATATATTGAGGTCGCAAAATAATATATTTCAGCCACACAATAAAATACTGAGGCCAGAGATAATAACTGATTCATGAACATATTGAATGATTCATGAACATATCGAAGCCATTAAATAATAATTGAAGGCTACGAAATAATATTTTGACATATTGAGGCAACAAAACAATATATTGTCGCTAAAAATAATATTTTGTGGAAATTAATTAATATATTGAAGCCAAAATATATTTATTTATTCCATTAATACTAACTTAAGGCCACAAGATACTATACTGAGGCCACGAACAAGGTTTATAGTGGCCACAAAATATATTGAGGCCACAGGATAATATATTGATATAATAATACCGTATATTGGAGCCACAAATGTACTTTGTAGTGTCTACAAAATAATATATTGAGGCCACAAGATAATATATTAATATAATAATACAGTATATTGGGGCCATACATTTACTTTGTAGTGGCTTCAAAATAATATATTGATGCCACAAGATAATATATTAATATAATAATACAGTATATTGGGGCCATAAATTTACTTTGTAGTGGCTAAAAAATAATATATTGAGGCTACAAGATAAAATATTGATATAATAATAATACAGTATTTAGGGGCCACAAATGTACTTTCTAGTGGCTACAAAATAATATATTGAGGCCACAAGATAATATATTAATATAATAATACAGTATATTGGGGCCATAAATTTACTTTGTAGTGGCTACAAAATAGTATATTGAGACCACAAGATAATATATTGAGGCAATGATATAATACAGTATATTGGGGCCACAAATTTACTTTGTAGTGGCTACACAATAATATATTGAGGCCACAAGATAATATATTAATATAATAATACAGTATATTGGGGCCATAAATTTACTTTGTAGTGGCTACAAAATAGTATATTGAGACCACAAGATAACATATTGAGGCAATGATATAATACAGTATATTGGGGCCACAAATTTACTTTGTAGTGGCTACACAATAATATATTGAGGCTACAAGATAATATATTGATATAATAATACAGTATTTTGGTGCCACAAATTTACTTTGTAGTGGCTACAAAATAATATATGGAGGCTACAAGATAATATATTGATATAATAATACAGTATTTTGGGGCCACAAATGTACTTTCTAGTGGCTACAAAATATTATATTAAGGCCACAACATCATGTATTGATGCAATAATGCAGTATATTGGGGCCACAAATGAATTTTCTGGTTACAAAATAATACATTGAGGCCACAACCACTATGCCACCTCGCGGGCTCCATCCAGTACAACTACATCTTCACCAAGTGTCTAGACTGAGTCTTATTACACCTAGGAATGTCATTGCTACTGACCAGACCTCTGATTATGCACTAAAGCAGGTCATAAGGAACGAAGCTCAACACATACTGATGAGCAGCGCATGTTTCCTGAACAAAGAACAAGGCCTCAATGAAGCCCTGATAAAGTGTTACCACACGTGAGGCGTGCTCAGAGACCAAAGAGACTTGGCACGTCATACTCAGCGCTCAGCTGTGAGGCATGCTTGATCCAAGCTCACCTTTGGAACAAACAGATTAAGGATAAATCACATAGAAAGATCGTGAACCCGCCCCATCCCCAGCTTTTTAAAAAAAAACGGTCAAGGTACCGATCCCTGATCACCGACCGCCTGGAGATTTTTTTTTTGTTTTTTTTTTTGAAAAAAAAAAACAACCAAAAAAAAATGTCTTAGGGTGACGTTCCGATGCAGACGGTAAAATGACGATAAGAGTGTGCGTGGGTTTCCTATTCTACGATAACTCTACAGAAATCGAGTGCTACTATACAGATCTGTGAAATTTACACAAAAAATATTGTTTACTCTTTAGAAGTTTGCAATTTTCCATAAGGATGTTTTTCATTTCTGAGTATGAATTTACAAGTGATTTACAGGTGTCTTATATTCAAAATAGTTCCTCGAGTCTTTTCCGAGGAGTTAAAAAAGCTCTATTCTTACAGCAAAGAAATAAGAAAGGAAAAGAAGAAGAAGAAGAAGGTCGTATTCTTTGGAGGGATAGCAGACTCAGGATTTTCTTTTTTTTGTCGTTTGTTTTTGTTTGTTTTGTTTACTTCTTTACAGTTGGAGCGTGGCTACAGGTGAGACAGGTGAGTAGAGTAGATGGGAGGAGGAGCTGGTGGTGCTTTTCACCTGCCGGCGGATAGGGGTTAAAAGCGAGGTCGCTCACCTTATGGCACAGACGAGGAGGATAGGACGTAGCCGTGTTTTTTTGTCTTTTTGATTGTTTTGATTTGTTGTTTTTTTTTTGCAGACGAACAGACGTCGGTTAACAGGACAGGCCGCAGGAAAACACCTCACGCTTTTTTGTTTTTTTTCTTTGCGGTGTTGTTTTTCCCCCATCCTCCGAGACAGCAGCGTCGTAATGACAATGGTTGCGTCGTTTTCCACTCCTATGCTATATTTTCACCCTGTTTTTACAAATAAGTTTGTGATCATAACATCATAACAAAAGCATATAAAGCGATACATTTGGGTTGCATGCCACTAGTATTATTTGTCACGTAATCAAAATATGTTTTCGTAAGTAGTGAGGGGAGGGGAGGGGAGGGGGGGGTTATTAGAAGGGTGTAAAATCCGTCAAACAAACAAAACAAACCAAGAAACGTATCAAATCGAAAAATCCAAACTAAAAAGATGAATGTCATACATGGTTACAAGACCTTGATATTTTACATGTGCATATTGCTTACACGTTAGCTTCTTCAAGCAGCACTTCATATGATATACATGTTCATGATATGAGCTAATGAGCTACAAGATGCTAAAGGTGTCACCTTTAGAATCACGTTGGGTAAGCTGGAAAGAAACAGCGGGAAAAAGGACAACAAAGAGCGAGCGTTCCTTCGGTCGTTCGTTTGTTCGTTCGTTCAAAGGGGGGGGGGGTTGTTGGGGTAATCTCAGGACATTATCAGCCGTCAAATTTCTGTCCATCAGCTAGCCCCTCTCTCCGGACGCGCCAGAATGCAGCAAACGCCGGCTTCCGTTCTGCCGTGAGCTGCATGCTCGATCGGACCGCAGATCGGATCTCTTATTCCCTGGCGCGCTCTTGTGTGAGTATAAGTGACTGCACTGGAAGACCTTGGACGAGTAAACAACTGCAGCAGAGAGGAGAGAAAGAACAAGCCCACTGAGTTAGTTAGCATGCTAAGCGCGACACGTGCTGGAGCTTGCCTTTCGGGTGCTGCGGCGAAGCCCCCGTACGCAACAGAGACGCGATCCTGAGTTGTTTGATTCGAAGCCCGAGTCAGATTTGGCTGCGTGGTCGAATTGGCCGCACTAGAAGGTTCTAGAAGGGCTGCAGAACGAAAGGTTTTTGCGCCTGGTCGGTTGGTGCTGCTCGGCTAGAGCCGTGGTCGAGGTTTGTGAAAAGATGACCGCGATGATCCATTGCTCTGGTTCAGACTTCAAGCTTACCCAAGGTTTTTCACATGCGGTGCGTTTCTGAAATGTAGAAACGGTGAGAACGCTGCGACCTGTGGACCTTCTCGTCGAGAAAAACAAGAAGGAAATGAACAAATCAACCAGTCAATCAACTAATAAACATACAGCAGTCTTTCTGGAAGAAACGCTCGGATTCGGTTTCACAGTGTAAGCAACAAAATCGAAGCATGAACACGTCAGACACAAAGTTCCACCGTGGGAATTGTCAGTACCCTGTTTCGGATGGAGAATCAATGGAATCTTCCCAGGAGGATGGTCACACTGGGCGTTAAGTCTCAAGTGTTCCCACGCTAACCGAGGTCAAACCGACTTGCTTCCTTGTCTTAGCACAGGTCAAGCTTTTCCACAAGCACCTTTCAGATCCATCAGACAGATTCACCTTCCAGCAAAGTATATGAGTGTGTTTTCATCTCTAACAACCAAATAAAAGGAAAGGAAACAAAAACGGATTCATGCAAAAGAATCTACTCCTGACAGTAATCGAGAAATACGCTTTGAGAAGCATTGATGGGAGGATAACTAATGATTATTGTGCTACCACGTAAGCTAAAATTCTAAATAGGTCTAAATAGGGATTCGAATGCCAAAATCCCAAAATCTATAGTAATAGAGAAGAATAAAAGCAACAATGCTATGCTTTCATTGCTTTGAGTGCCATGAACCAAACACCCCTCGCTTGCCTCAGGTTCATTTCTGGTAAACAGCTCCTAAAGCGCTCAATCCCACCAGGCTGATTCAGGTAAGCTCTCATCGACCCCTTTTCAAGAGGAGGCCAGCGCAGGGCCGGGGATGTACCTGAAACGCTGGCGACCCCAGGATACACTCTGTACCCCCCGCCTCCCTGCAAATTGGAAGGGACTTCAAAGCAGTCCATCTGTCTCGGCATTGGCGGGGTCAACAACTCACGTGCCGCAGGGTCGGCCAGCAGCGGCCCAGACTCTGGACCTCACCCGATTTCACCAGTCAATGCACCCGACTACCTGGCCGTCAGCGATTAGCCCAGGAAATACTCGCTTTCCTACAAAGGTGACTAAACAAATGCCCAAAAAACCTTTGGCAAGCACTATCCAGGATGACTTGCTGATACATGAAAGAGTGATATCTGCAAAAGAGAGAGAGAGAGAGTACTCGAGGGTACTTGTTTGTGTTTTTTTCGTTTCCGTTTCAAAGATGTGGGCGACTATGGCATCCTAAAGTGAATAAATATA
Source organism: Salminus brasiliensis (assembly GCF_030463535.1). Lineage (NCBI taxonomy): Eukaryota > Metazoa > Chordata > Actinopteri > Characiformes > Bryconidae > Salminus > Salminus brasiliensis. The sequence goes on along the minus strand of NC_132889.1, from coordinate 4,391,867 downwards.
TTTCGTCTACACAAAGAGAGAGAGCATTAAACGTCTGACTCGAGACTAGGTATTTTCTTATACACTCGTCTATTGCTGAACTGAGAAGAAGTGAGGACCCGAGGAGCTGAGTATGCACTGGGCTTGTTGGCTACATAAGGCATCGCATGCTCTGAAATGTACATGTCATTGGGTATTCGACCATCCCTGGAACAGTATGAGGTGGTGGACTTGATGGAGGACCTCAGATTGTTCTCGTTCCTCGTTTTGATGGGTGCCAACTGTTTGTAAATGTCCGAGGAGCTCCTGCCGTGGACCAGGCGTGCGTCGTCCCGCACGGCCTGCATGAAGGGGTTGTCCGTGGTGTGATCGGGGTAAAGGGACTTGCTGCGCTTGCTCTCCTCCAGGTTGTGGTTGAACAGCATGGACCTGCTACCGAACAGTTTGTCGGACTTGATGTTGAACAGGTTGGCGTACGGGCTGTCCTCCAGGAAGCGGTCCTTCTCCTTGAGGCTGACGCTGCGTGCCGGCCGGTTCACGTCGATCTCCTTGGGCTTCTCCAGCATGATGTTGTCGAAGGAGTGCTGGCGGCTGAGCCGCAAGCGGTTCCTTTTCTGGACGTGCGGCCCGTCCGTCTGCGGCCAGTAGTGGCCGAAGGCGTCGTCGGGGTGCATGCTGGAGCTGAGCATCGCCTCCTGCAGCATCTGGTCTTCGCTGATGTCGTACAGGTTGCCCATGTGTAAGCAGGCCTCGCAGCGGTTGTACGGGGAACGCATGGCCGCGTAGGGGCCTGTGGAGTAATTGGGGACCTTCGACAGGCAGCTCCGACAGTGGGTTTGTTTGAAGCGGTCGTTGCTCTCATGCGGGCTGGCGTTCTTGTCTTTTAGGTTGTAGTGTTTGTTGTAGGCGTTGTCAGGCAGGAGGTCCGCGTCAGTGTGATGGAGGGGGCTGCTGTTCAGATGGATGATGGGCTGGTCACATTTTCTGTAATTGTCGTTGTGGTCTGAGTACATTTCGGGGAAATCCAAATCGTCGGCCGCTAGGCCTCTGTTTTCTCTGTAATTCAGTGGATCCGAGTGCAGGCTCAGCTCCCGGTCAGAGTCTATGGTGTAGATTTTTTCTCGGCCAGATCCGCCCTGCTTATTCTTTAAGTAGGACAGCTCCACTTCGCTGCAATCCCTAGGGTATTTTGACGTCATCGATCTTTTTTTTAAGTTGTCCTTGGGCTTCAGGTGCTTGTTGTTGTCAGGATCCTTGTACGAGGTGGCCCTGCTGGAGCAGTCGGAGATGTCGGAGTGGGCCGCCTCCTCTGGAAGGTAGCGCTGGCTCTTCATGGACAGACGGGGGTCGGGGGCCAGAGTGTCGGGTCCCTGGCTCTGCCGCACTGTATCTACAGACTTCTTCCAAAGAGCCCTGGGCTTGGCAGCCGTTTGAGCTGCATCCGCGCTCACAGCGACTTCCACGGTGTTGGGGTTGGATTCGTTAAGAGTGAGGGGGTGCTGACCCTGGAAGATGTAGTTGTTCAGGTGGTCTTTGTGGCGGTTGGCCAAGTAGGTCTGGATGTCGCTGGAGTCCCCGTAGATGTCCTTCTGGGCATAGCTGCGGTTGTCCGTGTACACAAAGTTCCCCTTTTCAGACATCAGGTCCATGATCATGGGCCCAGCCGGGTGCATGAACTCGCCGCCGCGTTTGGGCGAGTTCACCCTGGAGCCACTCAGGTTGGTCATGTTGGTCATCTGCTTGGCTGACTTGATAAGCTTCAGCATGTTGGCCTGAGGGCTGAAGTCCAGATCAGAAGACTTTTTCTTCATATCAATGTGGACGCCGTGAATGCAACTCCAGATACCCTGAGGGGGGCATAAAGGGATAAAGGGGGAAATCAGCGCTTACTGAGACTTTCCCACTGTGAAAATGACAATATTTCATGTACGTCTCTCTAGGTTTTGCTACATAAAGTCTCTTAAGCGAATCTTTACGCCATATTTTTCTCGCTCTCCGATACTTTCACACATTTCTTATGCTGACAAATATGTGTGAGCTTAGGTTACAGCTCTCTCCCCATATATTTGCATTCCATTCCCTCCGAAAATGCCAGTCAGGGGCTCAATCATGTACCCTTACAGATAGTGTGAAAGCTACGTCAGGTGCATACTAATCACCAAAGCAGAAACCAAAGAAGTCCAACCCAGCAGCTACGTGAAAGCTGGAGTCTTGCCCATTAAAAACTCTCCAGCTATGACTGAAATGAATACTTTAAACCCAACAATAAGTACCAATCCCACCTATCCCCCCCTACTTTCTCAGACAGTGGTCATGTCAGCGCAGCTCGATAACTTTGGCCCCCAATGAATTGCTAATTGGATCAGTCTTCAGAGGTTCACCCATCAGACAGTCTAACCAGCCTGCGTTTTTTTTCTCCTGAAGGCCGGCCTGTGCATGGCCAAGTGTGGGCTTGTTTATCAACACACTTCAGCTGAACATGACACTGGCATGCAGATTTGTCGCGGTTTGGCTTTAGGCTGCCGCCCCATGTCGTGAAATAAAAGTGTGGTGTGGACGTGGGAGTGTGTTAATTACCTCTGAGGTTCGACTTTTTCTGTAGTTATAATTTATCACACTATCACAATTTCATCACCCAGACGTTCCACAAAGCTAGCACACCCCATAGCACTGGCGCCAATGCTGTAGAAAACATGGACCCCTGGGTTCCAGGTCCCTTCCACTCTATAGAAATGAAGCCACAACTGTCCGCCATGTTGTCAAATTTGCAACCCAACTCTGTGCAATAGAAACCAGAGGCAGAGCCAAACGTAGCAACTTAGCAACTTACTCATTCGGTTAGACCCTCCAACTACGGTCAGACCATGTGTGTTTGTCTCAGACCGCCTTCATTGAGCTTACAGTGTAGAAGCTGGGCGGATTTGTAAACAGTACATTCCATGTAATGAACATAAAGGTCATGCAGGTATTGCAGACGACCGGTCTCTTGCAGTCAAGGCTGTCAATCACTTAATTCCTAAGTATAGCCCCGCCTTCTTATGTTATGTTAGCAGAGTAAGGGTTACAAACTGATTTCTGGGGGGAAATAAAAAATGGCCAATATCAGCACAGAGAAACCTAACTGTTGGAATTTGGAGACACTGGAGACTCAAAGACTCAAAGTTTAGCGGCAAACGAGATGAGGCTATTTTGTTATTGAAACATACGGGCATGGGCGGAGCTACACATCATACCACAACCAGCCAGCAGAGGCGCTAGACCTATGGTTGCTTCACTTTCCATGCTTTCTACAGTCACTGGTTGGCGCTGAGGGTAGCTTTAAATTCTGAAGCACTACATATTTATACGGCATTCAAAGGTTCTCACCCTGCTGATGGAGAAGAGCAGGCCGGGTTTGCCTGAACACACTCCGGTGAAGCAGTAGCGGAGCCTCCAGTAGAACAGGTGCTCCCACACAAAGGTGATGAGGCTGAGGCCCATGGCGGTGGCCAGCATGTAGAACACTCCGGCCATGTTGTCCACGTCCAGCTGGCTGCTCATCACCTCGTTCTTCTCGTTGTGGCAGATTCCAGTCAGCCACTGGGCCTCCAGCTCCTCCATCTCACCTGAACAGACACACATGCACAAAAACATACACAGGTTTATACATGCAGGTTGCATTGTCCTCCGGCTGTCGCCCAGTTATCTCCCTCTTCACATAGACAACACCTAACAGCACAAAAACGTGAACAGGAAGTGGGAGTGGCCTAAACATCATCATAAAACATGTTCAACGCTCAATCTGGTCCTATATGCAGCATTTCATTACACCTCCGTATTTTACAAAAGCTGGGCAATGAATGCTCAACTTCTAGTCTATGCACGATATGGACAAAAGTATTGGGACACTTGTTCATTCATTGCTTCTTCTGAAATCAAGGGTATTAAAAAAAAAGTTTATCCTGCTTTTGTTGGAGTAACTTCAGTCGCTACTTCCCAAGGAAGAAGGCTCTTAGATTTTGGAGCAGCAAGGCGGTGAGGATTTGATTGCATTCAGGGCAAGAGCGTTAGTGAGGTCAGGATATTGGATGATGATGATGATCACCACCCCACCTCATCATTCTCAACTCATCCCAAAAGTATTGGATGGAGCACCGCCATCGTCATTCCAGAGAACACAGTTCTTCCACTGCTCCACAGCAGCGCAATGCTGCTGGGGGGCTTTATACCCCTCTAACCCCCTATCACAGGGCTTCTGATGTAATAACAGGAGGGCTCCTAGCAAATAGGTGCGGTTCAGTCTTCTCTTTCATGCCCGTGCAGACCTCCAATAAGCTCATCTTTCAGTCCACTTACTTCTGGCAGTACGTGGGGATGTCAGATATTTTATTTATGTGAAAAATTCAGGCCCTTTTTGAAGCAGCACAACGCCCCGTCACGAAACTTTCTACACTTACGGCCTGTAGAGCAGAGACGGAGGTAAAACACACACTCGCCTCATGCCAGCCATATGCCAGCTCCATCTGAGAGCATTTCTTCCGCTCGCTCTACAAGGTGCTGCCAAAACGATGATTCTGTCATTTATCAAGCTTTACGTTAAAGCAGCGCGCAGAGACGCAGGAACGTGGACGTCTGCAGATGGGAGACTCGCGCAAAATCTGCTGCAACACGCTGATTAAAAGAGGGGCGAAAACAGATGGATGATTTTCACGTCATGAAAAATAATACAGTTCTGCTGGTGCGCTCGGCGCTCGGCTGTGCTGAGACGCGGGAGAACTGGGTATTGTTATTTCTGAGCATGCAAATTTGTACTCACACACACACACACACATACTTACATGCACACTCACATACACATCTCTATTGATGCTCCCACCATGTGCTTACCTGCACACCTATCAGGATACTGCTGCTAAATACTGTATACTGAAGAGCTGCTCTCTTCTACCTCAGTAACCGATGTGTTAACGTATGCTATATCACGTTAACGCAGACGATTAATCTGCGAACTTTACAGCGTTACCCTTTTTTTTACGCTAATTAATCATCTGACCATGTTTGCCCCCAGCTTCCTACCGTAGGTCTCTCTCTTTACAGCCTAGTGGCGCATTAGCGCTTTTACTTAGCGATGTGAACACGGCGTCGCTACTGTTCATCTTAGAGGCTAGATTACACTTTATTTATGCTGAAATATGGATCAAATCTCATAACTAACTCTCATTCTCTTACACACACACATATACACACACAGCTGCTCCTCTCTTAGCTCTTCGCTAATCCGGCCCAATGACTGATCATCTATTTATCTCTTAAAAAGCTGGTGAAGCTTTTTCTCTATTAAAGCTTCTATATCTGATATTATAGGAAAAGAAAAAAAAACCCTCTAGACAGTTTATTAGGTACTTGTTTTGTTTCTCGCCCAAAAATTCTGGAACAGGACGTGCTAGCATGTGCTACCCCTCTAGGCCACGCCTGACATTAGGCATGGTGTCAACAGGCCAATGTTTATCTGCTCAGAAGAGTTTTGCTATTGTATTGGCAGTACTTCTCTACAGGGACTAGACAAGCTGTGTGTGTGTGCATTTGCACATCTGTGTCAGCAATGGGGGCAACTTAAAGTAATTGAATGCATTCTTGAAAAGGAGTGTCCACAAACATTTGGACATACAGTGTATGGTCTGTTTACTTTCTTGCATTCAAAATAACATCAAAGAGATATTTATAATCCTTTGTGAGTGTGTGTATATGTGTGTGTGTGCTAGGGAAGACCACCGATCCACACCGTTCCATTTTGTGTGGGCTGAAGTAAAGCTTTTACCATCCTCCCTGCTATTCTCAGAATTAGCCAGCAGACACACGTCTGCCCACATACACAGCGAGAGCCTCACACACTGACGGTCTGACCATGATTCTATATATATATATCAGAACATTATGACCACCCCTGGTTTAGCAGGAATCCCATGATATCAGCTCCACTGATCATACAGAAGCACTGTGTAGGTCTATAATTCCAGACTGTATCCATCTCCTCTCACCCTGTTTGGACCCCACTGGACTGACCACCACAGAGCACTTAGTATTGGGGTGGTGGGTCAGTTATTCTCAGCACTGCAGTGGCACTGACTGACATGGTGGTGGCGAGTGTGTTAGTAGTGTGTTTGGCTGGTGGTACGAGTAGTGGATCGGATGCAGCAGTGCTGCTGGAGTGTTTAAACACTGTGTCTGTCCACTCGCTGTCCCCTTTCTATTAGACACGCCTAACTAGTTGCCCATCCACCTTGTAGACGTAAAGCCAAAGGCAGAGGCTCTCTGTATCTGTTGCTGCCCAGTAATCAGTGATTACAGGACGTTGCTGCCCACATGACGCTGTTGGCTGGATATTTCTGGTTGGTGGACTGTTCTTAGTCCAGCAGCACTGCCGTGTCTGATCTATTAGTACCAACAGCACATCACACACTACTAACACACCACCACCCTTTCAGTCAGTGTCATTGCAGTGCTGCGAATGACTGACCCACCACCCAAACATTACCTACTCTGCGGTGGTCAGTCCCGTGGGGTCCTGAGCTTTGAAGAACAGGGTGAAATGAGGCTGATAACAGAGTCTGCAGAGAAACAGATGGATACAGCCTGGAATTACAGAACTACACAGTGCTGCTATATGGTCAGTGGAGCTGATATGATGGAATTCCTTCTAAACCAGGGGTGATCATAGTATTATGATATTTTTGCATATATATATATATATATATATATATATATATATATATATATATATATATATATATATATATATATAAACAATATGAACAATATATATATATATATATTTATTATTATTATATTATTATTATTATAATTTACTTTTTTTTTTTGGTGTATTTTGGTTGTTTGAGCAGCTGGTATTCGAGTAAAAGGCCTTGTTCCAGTCAGGCGTGTGTGTGTTGTTTACTGACATGTGTTTGTTGTTTGCTCTTGCCAGTGATTATGGTTTTTACGCTGCCAGCCAGGCTACGTTTCTCTTGTCGGCCATAAAACACCTCAGTTCACTATTTCTCCTCTGCCAGAGCGCATAAACGTACGGCTGCACTTTTCATATTTCTGAATAAAAAATAAAAAAAACCTAAAAGCCTAAAAGCCTCGGATCTAAATCATCATCCATTACATCACTAACAAAGATGGAAACTCAGCTGTTCAGCACATCACAGCACTCGTCTTCACACGTCTCTTGGATGGATCTGAAAACCTGAAAGGCCTTTACTGCCCAGCACATCAACTGCTACATGCAAGAAGTGCAGCCGCTCACCGTCACCAATGATGGCCAGGATAGCCAGGTCCACCTGCCGCTTCCAGGGGGAACCCTTCTGCAGGGCGATGCCGTAACCCGTGGTGGCGAAAATGTAGCCGCTGCCGATGGTTACCAGCTTGCAGCCCTCATCCCTGCCGGCCATGTAGTTCAGCACGGCCGCGTCGTAAATGAAGGCGTCCAGTTTGCTGATGGAGGAGAGGGAGAGGGACTTTACACACTGCTCAAGCTCAAGACAAGTTACCGTATTCACACCGTGGTCATTATGAGGAGTGGTCAGTATGGCAGAGTTATAATATGAGGCCAGTCATAATGATTACAAAGGTATTTAACCACCATGGGTTTAGTGATGTAAATGTAAGTAAATGTAGTGGTGGGTTGTAAATGTGTATATATATATATATATATATATACATTAGCCGAACCTGCCTAATATTGACTAGGTCCCCCTTGTGCCACCACAACAGATCTGACCATTCAAGGCATGGACTCTGAGAGTGTCCTGTGGTTTCTAGCACCAACACATTAGCAGCAGATCCTTTAGGTCCTGTGAGTTGTGAGTTGCCCATTACCCCGACACTGGTTCACATGTTTTCTGTCTTGAACCAGTTTTGGTCAGTACTGACCCCAGCATTGCCATCACTGCATTAGCCTCCCCACCAAACTGGCTGACAGCCGCGCCCAGTACCGCAAGGCTCTTAAGAGGGCAAGGCTTGAGTCCTTTACCAGGCAGGGTCAGAGGAAATGGTCATTTTACACCACAGAACCTTTTTCAAAATAAAGAGCAGATATTTTGCTCTCATACTCCCCATTGTTAAAATGCCATTGACCATTGATTCTATGCAGCCAATGGCGGCCCGGCAAAACTAGGCCAAACCTCGTGAACTCAGCAAACGCACGTAGGTTAACTGCTGATTATTTTTGGCATTTTGATGTAGTCATAGCAAATATCTAGAAATGTGGTCTAGAAAAGATGGGTGGAATTCTCTGTTAGCTTAACTATTAAAAGTTACTTTTTAAAGCTGAAGCATCAGATCGGGTCTCGCCAGCAGCCACGGACACGTGTCGACACAGCAGAACTACACAGGCAACAGTCCAGACGCTGAATCATGCTCAGGAGGAGCGAGGCAGCATGGGGGCTCCTGTCACACTGGACGAGTCGGTGGAAAACACTATAAAAGCTGCGTTTGATTGACTTTGGGCTTAATGTGTTATGAACCAGCCGGCACGCAGAGGGGCAGATATATGGAGCTCCTCCAGCAGACTCTATTGTTTATGGGCTTTTAGCTAGCGCCCTCATCGCAGCCTGTTGTTTGTTTCTTCCTGCTGTTTTAGAACTGAGAGCAGGAATACGAGCCCATTCAGTTAATGCCCTTTAATGTCTGCAAAAGTGTGTGTGTGTGTGTGTGTGGGTGGTGTGTGATAGTTGGTATCAAATACAGGGTACTCATAAATAATACAATTGGGGGACATTCTGACATTAATGCACTTACATATATGTAATACATATGGGACACATTATTAAAACATGTAGATACATATACATACATAAGATACATCTAAGGCATATTATTATTATTGCATGTACACCAAACAGCCATAACATTAGCACCACCGACAGATGATTGGATTCCTCATCTACAGTTTACAGGCTTCATCTGACAAGGGACTGGATCTATATATTAGGCAGCAATCAAACACTCAGCTCTTGAAAAAATGGGCAAGCATATGAATCTGAGCCACTTGATGACTGGAGGGTCAGATCATCTCCAAAAACATCAGGCAGGTCTGGTATACAGGGGTCAGTACCTACCAAAAGCGGTCCAAGAAAGGGTTAATGAGCACAAATGGCTCATGATGGCTCAAGATGCTGCTAACATCTTGGTGATAGATACCAGAGGGCACCTTCAGGTCTTGTGGAGTCCATGCTTTGAATGGTCAGATCTGTTGTGGAGGCAGAAAGGGGGCCTAGTCAACAGTGGACAGGTGGTGCTAATGTTCTGGCTGCTCAGTGCATGTACTCGCTTATGTTGGTCAGCTGTTCCACTTGTAAATGATTTAGCAGACAGTGAAACGGCTGATTTTAAACTGTTCTGAGATCTTCTTAAGCCCCTTCCCAGACTCGACAACCTTCTTTCTGAAGGCCTCAGAGAACTCTTTGGATCTGGCCATGGTGATCTTCACCACTCGCTTCTTCAACAATCTAGAGCAAACCAATCTAAAAGTCTAAATACATACAATAGAAAGGGTGAGTATTATTCCATGCCCTGACGCTGTATAAAAATAAAGCGCAGTGGCTGATTTACCAGCTATAACACGTCTCCTACAGGTGAAGAGTAGGAGGTGTTTGACCTCTAGATGAGGTACGAAAGTGCTCTCAGAGCGCTGACCAGTTCAACACCAGCGGCTCGGCGAGTCCTGAGGAATCAAACTGATCCTGCTGTCACGAACCAATGATCCAACGTCTCCACCTCCATGCGAAACAGGAGTACTAACAGGCCGAGAGCCGAGCACACCATGTCTTGCAGTCTGCCTAATGAGTGACATTTGGAGCTGTGGTTCGCGAGTCGTCCATCTCCTGTGCTTCTCTCTAGGCCGAGCCTTTGTCTAAAGGCCTTCATTACACCGGCCCTGACATTTCCTGAATGTCAAATGTAACTACTAGATCAGACCTACATCCAATATTTCTCCAATATAATGATATTAGAATGGGGGGAGGGGGAGGTTGCAGCCTAACTCTGACTAGTGTTGTGGTACGTAGATGCAGATATATGGGGCAAACCTGTTACAATGGCATAATGGTATAAAGCCATGTGTGATGCAAACATCTGGGCTCACTAGAACACACTAGATCAGTTTGGTCAACAATACACACTGTCATATTGTGGCAATATGGTCTCTTGACAAGCAGACAGTTAGACAGTTGCACCACCTCACCACCTGCTGCTCATAAATCAGTGTGAGGAGGTCATTCATAAGTTCAAATGCCAGCAAGAACTTCATTAAAAGTCTACCAGTGTGTCGATGTCATGTGATGGGGGATATTCCTAACCTGGAGATGGGAATAAACAGTAAACAAATTGAGGGGGCGGAGCCACAGACTTAATATCTTCCACAATATTGAACAAGTTTGAGCTGCAGCTCATTTACTAATGATTTTAATACTAACGAGGCTCAACTCAGTATGTATTGTTGACCAAACTGAGATGCAGAAGTTAAAAAATGCAAATTTGGAGACTTTTTGACTAAACTAAGTTGTGTTAATTTCAAAAACACTCAGTTTTAACAATTAGTTACTGCACCATTATATTTTTTTTAACAGTTTCTATGCTAAGGGAAGTATAATCCAGCCTTTAGGTTGCCTGTAATCCACCTAGTAGTGTCAATGCTACAGTTATTACAACACATTTGTAGAACCTGAATCACATTTACCCACCTCAGCCAGAAGCCGGCTTTTAATAATTCTCCATTTCTCCTCTGGGTCTTTGAAAAGGCCCTACGTTAATGCGCTATTGTGGATATTGTATTTCTTTGACTCCATTTGTTTTAATAAATGGTGTAAGCGACACTGGCTGGACTTGGGGCGTTCGGTTGGCAGAATTCAATCACCATTGATTTTTATCACCTTCATTAAACGGGAAAGCGTTAAAACATCCCCGCATTGCCAGAAACAAATCCCCTTAAGCTTGTACTGGGATTTTGAGCATCCAAGGATTAGCACAAAACGGCAACAGCAACAACAATGCAACAAGACCGATGATCCAATATGGGGTTAGTATATAAACATGCCTGTGCTTATCTGTTTGCATTCCCCGTGAAATTACAGGAACGAGGGACATTAGATTTGACCCGTTTGACTGTAATCAGAGAGAGATGTGGCTTTAATGCCTCTTTAGGGATGGAAGGAGCTCAGAAGTGATAACAGCAGTGATGTTATTAATTAGAGGTGTTATACGGAGGTGTCCTATAAAGGGATACTCCATTGTTTTGCATCTGTTGCATCTGTATTGTAGCAATAGGGGTTCTGCTATATACAGTACTAACAAAATATTGGGAAATCAGGACAAAAAAAAGTTTGATTTGGGGACTATTTGTCTTACAACACCTAACGTGTGCAAACGCCATTAATGTATTTTATAAATATGTATTTTAGGCCATTTTAGGTCTTTTTTTGTGATTGTGGCCAAAAGACAAAACTGACCGACAGGGACCAACGGGGGGTTTCAGGGCTTGTGTTTGACTAAGTGCTGGATCTTTAATCAAAGGCCATCCAAGTACACTTTTAAAGTTATCCTATGTTAAAAAAGGATCTTCCATCTATTCAGTTCAATTAGAAACAGCATAAAGAACCATAAGGAACTTTGCCTTCTTCAGCTCAGCTCATAAAACTATAACTCAGGCCCAAGTTTGCTTGTACGCCTCTCTGGTGGCCGAGCTTTGCGCTCCTCTAATGAAGACACTCTCCAAAGACACCAGAACATATTTCATCCCAACATTATAGTCAGAGGCCCGAGCTTCTTTGGGCTCTTAAGGAGTATACTTGAGCCCCGTTCACAGCTGATAGAGTTCAGCACTCAAGTCCATAACAAAAAGCCATTAGAGGCTTCGGAATAAACAGTCTGGCACAAACACCCGGAGACTTTATCAATATCTGCCATGAGCTAGCCTGTGAAGAGCGGATCAGTCAGTTTAAGGAGTCTGATCGGGTTTCTGAAGATTTCTCCCGAGCAGCTGTGTGTGTGTATGAGCCTTTCTGCTTGTGTGTGTGTACACTTTAAACCAGAGAGTCGTGATTGGTCAGGTTTTCTAACTGTTTGGCAGCTTCGATACACTCTGAACAGAGGCAGTTCGGCCAAGAAATCAAATGAACATGATATACCACTTACCCCAGATGCAGTCAATCAACCCAGAGATGCTAAGTGTCTGATGTGTGCTGCTTTGGTTTAGAAAAAGAGCTGCTAAGCTAACGATGCTAACAAAGACTGGAATTGGACTGTCACCAATCTCTTGGCATGAGTTCTATGAAAGAGGTGCCATTTGCGTCCGCAACGTTTGACGAAATGCATTGAGCACAATAATGTCTTAAAGATATTCGTTCAAGCATTCCTCTTAACATGATATCCACTATATGGACAAAAGTATTGGGACGCCTTCTCATTCATTGTTTCTTCTAAAATCAAGGGGATTAAAAAGGGTTTATCCTGCTTTTGTTGGAGTAACTTACTCTACTATTGAGGGAAGAAGGCTTTCTACTAGATTTTGAAGGAACATTGCTGTGAGGATCTGATCTGATGGCATTCAGCGACAAGGGTGTTGATAGTGAGGTCAGAATGTTGGGCGTTCACCACCCCACCTCACCCCCAACTTCCCCGAATCATCCCAAAAAGTATTGGATGGAGCACCATCATCATCCCAGAGAATACAGTTCCACTGCTCCACTGTATACTCACTGCTCCACTGTATACCCCTTGAAACCCACGCCTAGCACTAGGCAGCATGGTGCCAATAGGCTCATATCTATCTATTCTAGAGTCCTATTCTATTGGCATTACTTCTCTAAAGAAACTAGACAAGCTGCATGTGTGTGCCTGCATTTGCACATCTATGTCAGCAATGGGTGCAACTTAAAGTAGCTGAGTGCATTAGTTAGAAGAGTTGTCCACAAACATTTGGACAGCTTAGTGTGTGAGACAATGCAAATTCCTAACTATGGAGTAATGTACCATTTTGAATAATTTTTCCAATGAAAATTTTTGAATCTGACCAATGAAAACCGACCAATTGACTTACCACCCCGTCACACTAAATTTATGTCTATGAATAATGCACTGTTGCTTTAAATGACATCACAAAGAGTGAAATGTGACATCATTTGAGCTCTGACCTTCTAAAGGTCCATCCATGCAACTATCTTTCTGTTGAAATTGGTGACAGCCTAAATCAATAGATTATTAGCATTTACATTAGCCTAGCATCTCCCTTTGAAAGGATGCCAGTTTTCAAATATGTTATGGCTAATTGTGGGCTTCTGGGCTAAGTGCTAAAGCATTTGCATTCAATTTTTGACCAACCTTTTTGTCCAGAGTGCTGATCACATGACTTAGTCTGTTCTCTGAACCCCCCCCCTCTTCCAGTGTGACACCGATGAAAAATGCCCACCTCATACATTTCTCCTTCCTCATTTCCACCCCTATTATGTACATCTCGCTATTAAAAATAGCCCTGTTACTCCAAGTTAACGTGGCCATTCATTCCCATTGCTTTCTCCAGAAGTGTATTTAATGCACTGTCCGCTGGAATGACCCGCTCAGTCCTAGTTCCCCTTGGGTGAACATATGTAGGGCTGTGTACGAGCTTTAATCAGGCCTGAGAGCTTGATCCAAACCCGAATATAGCCTAAGAACACTCTGTGTATCCTCATTCCTAACGACACATGAAACCGAAGCTGCAAAACCAGCCCAGAAACCAACACACGTACATGCACAGATCAGCCATAACATTAAAACCACTGTCAGCTGAGGACGCGAGTGAACAGTCAGTTCTTGAAGTGGAGGATGTATTGGAGAACTGGGCCAGAGTGACTTTGACAAGAGCCAAATTGGGATGGCTAGATGATCTCCAAAACCTGGACAGGTGGGGTGTTCACAGTCTGCAGTGGTCAGTACCTACCAAACGTGCTTCATAGAGGGACAACCGGTGAACCTGCGACAGGGACACCTAAGGGACACCTAAGACTCAACTCAACTTCCAGGACACCGTCAGAGATCAGAGCTGTTTTGGTGGCAGACGGGAGGGCTTACACAATATTAGGCAGGTGGTTTTAATGTGGACCACCTGGCATCCTGAAAGCTGTTAGCCTACATGCTTAAAAATGAAGGTGCTTCAAATGAAGTTCTTTGAGGGACGCCATGGAAGAGAACCATGTTCGTAATGGTGAGCTGAAGAACCTTTAAAGTGGTAAAGAACCTTTACATCATACTGAAGCAGAAGTGGTTCTTCTATGGCATCCCTCAAGGAACCATTCGAAGCACCTTTATGTTCTCCTGCTTAATAACACGCATGTTTACAACTGCTGCATTAAAACTGTTCTAGATTATAAGAGCTGTAAAATAAAGTAGGCAGAAGATTTAATGGGAGAACTTGGAAGATCCAATCAGTTAAAGGTCAGAGACGTCAGAAACCCAACTGTGAAATGTGAGCTTGACCCAAGCCTGGCAAGCATCTGATAAGTCATGTCAGATACAGTCAGATCCCATCAGGTTTGGATGAATAGCTCAAGCTGTAGTCTGTGTGGGTGCAGGAATGGTCGGCTTACCCCGTCTTCAGGCTGACCAATGCATCGTTCACCCCAGTCTGATGGTATTTGACCATGTACTGGTGCATGTCTGGGTAGTTCTTCCGGATGTTCCTCTCTGTGCTGCCATTGGGGACCGTCCCAAATCGGAAAGGAGGTGAGTAGGAGTACGGGCTCTGGAACTGTGGATCAGAAAACAGCAACAAAAGTTAACCTTCTTTAAAATGAAGTTCTGGAAAAAGTTAACAAGCTGTCTAGAACCGATCATCATGAACCTGGGCTAGAGGGGTAAAAAAAAGCCCCCCAGCATTGAGCTCTGGAGCAGTGGAACTGTGCTCTCTGGAATGATGGACGGAGCTCCATCCAATACTTTTAGGATAAGGTGGGGTGGTGACCATCCAACATCCAGACCTCACTAACAACGCTCTTGCTGCTGATTGCAATCAAATCCTCACAGCAATGCTCCAAACTCTAGTAGTGGTTCCTCAGAATTTGCACAAACAACAAAAAATCCATCTCTGGCAACCTGAACAAAATATCATTGTCCACTTAGAAATCCTTAGGATCCCTCATCTAGACCAAGTGGAGATGTCTACCTTGTTCGCAACCCTTTACCACCCCGTCACATCTCTTTTAACCCTGTCACCTTTAACCCTGTCATTCCAACAATCCTCCAACCACAAAGCAGAAGCCAGTCGCACAAACTCCAGTCCCAAGGCTCTCCCCAAGAGTCCCAGCTCTCTCTCTTTCACAGTCTTCTCCCAAAGAATCACTGAAGGCTAAAGGCATAGTCTTAACTAGCAAACCGTGAGTTACCTAAGCTATACCATCCAGTGGCAACTTGCCTGCATATGTTAAATTAGAGCTGGGCGATATGGATTTTTTTTACGATATCCGATATTTCTCGCAATATTTAAATTAGTAATTTTAATTTTAAGTACCATTAAATTTAAGTACCATGATTTTTAATTCAAATATGCTGCAGTCCATTATATTAAATAAGGCAGAAGACCAAGAAATAGCCACGAAATGTGCAGTGGACGATATCCACCATACCTTCATAAAAGCATATTACAACCAAATTGATCACAATACGATAAAATATCGTCATAATGCCCAGCTCTATGTTGAATAGAATACACCTCACAGTGCTGCCCAGTGCAGTATATACAGTACACAGTCCTGCACCATCACTGTCTATGCCGTATTGCGGTCATACCGAGCTGAGGTTGCTGTTTACAGGGGCCGGGGCAAAGTCTGGTTTGTAGCATCGCAGAGCTGACCCTGGGCCTCATCTGCAAAACAGGACGCTCGAGACCTTTTCTCTTTATCCGCAACCGTGTCCTCTTTAACCCATCTGTCTGTCTGATTCAGAGCCGTAGACGGACGTGCATGAGCATACATGAATAAAATACTCGCAGTTCTGCAGCAAGAGCGCTGTTTTCTTAATGAGGAGAGCTGCTGTTTGTATTAGTGTGCCTTTGTTTGCCTATTCCTTCAGGCCCTGCTTCTTCTAACTAGAGCTACTAAGATACTGAGCTTTATTAATAAGTGATAATTACAACCAGCCAGTCGTGTAGCAGCAGTGCAGCGCATAAAACCATGCAGATACGGCCCAGCAGCCGGTGTTGGTGTCAGAAGTGGGGATGGTCAGACTGGTTGAAGCTGACAACACAGAACTCTACAGATGACAACTACTTAGTCAATTGTGGTGAGCAGAGAAGGGTCTCAGAATGCTCAACAACAGGCCGACCTCGAGGTGGACTAGCTTCCAGAGCAGAAGACCACGGCAGCTTCCACTTCTCTCAGCCAAGAACAGAAAGCTGAGGCTGCAGTGGCTGCAGTGGCTCAGCACAGGCTCACCAACACTGGACAGTTGAAGACTGGAGGAACATGGCCTAGTCTGGTGAATCTGGATTCCTGCTGAGGCTTACAGATGGTGGGGTAAGAGTTTAGCACCAACCGTTTGGATCTCTGGACCCACCTGCCTCGGGTCAGCAGTCCAGGCTGGTTTGGGTGGTGGTGTAATGGTGTGGGGAATGTTTTCTGGGTACACTTTAGGCCGGATTGGTCTGTATTGGGGCATGCCTTCATCACCACAGTTGACCCATCTTCTAACAGCTACTTCCAATATGATGAAGCACCGTGTCAGGAAGCCAAAGTGGTCTCAAACTGGTTCAGTGCTCTTCAGTGGTTCTTCCCAGTCAATGCATCCGAATCCAGTAGGATGACTTTGGGATATGGTAGAAGAGGAGCTTCACAGCATTTACAGCAAGTTCCTCTACAAATCTGCAAGGACATGGAGGTGGAATCCATGCCATGAAGAATTGAGGAGACCCTACCCAGTATTAGTATAGCCATCCTAATAAATGCATGGCAGCAGGCTTAGCACCTCCTCAGTGCCTAAAAATGGCGTGAAGCAATGCGGTCTTTCCCCTTTTATTCAAGATCCCCTCGTCTTCTCCTCTCTTCGTTCCACTCTTCGTCTCTCCTCCCCTCCACAGCTCTGCCTTGCTTAACCGCACTGGCCTTGTCCTGCTCATTATGCAACGCTTTGTGTGTTATATAAGTTCCAAGCCACACTCTGCTCTGGGCCTGTAACGCAAGCAAGCGAGCGAACGAGCGGGCGAGCGAGCAGGCAGCTCACAACTCCTCCCTCTCTCTCTCTGCAGAATAAACACTGCACTCCTGCTTCACGCTGGACTGTTATATACAGGACTGTACTAAAATCCCCACTCAGAACTTTTGTACACTGCATGTCCAAATGTTTGTGGACACCCCTTCTAATGAACGCATTCAGCCACGTTCAGGGATGAGTTGGGGAGTTGGGGATGATGAGGTGGGGTGGTGATCCTCCAGCATCCTGAACGCTCTTCTTGTCACTGCTGAATGCAATCAAATCTTCACAGCAATGCTTCTCCAAAATCTAGTAGAAATCTTCTTCTCTGGACAGTAGAGACAGTTACTTTTTTTTTACATCAACACTTGATTTTAGAAGAAACTAGGAATAAGCAGGTGTCCCAATACTTTTGTCCAGACGGTGTATATATTTTCATGTCCGAATCCACAGTTGAAATCACTGGTCTGTAGTCGAGAGCGCTCCTCGGCCCTTTGACTCACTCCGGCTCTGCAGCCTCTCGGGGGCAGCTGTGTCACAGGTTTGCGTAACGCAGCCGCTGAACGGACACGCCGCCTCTGCCGGCCTCCTGTGGGACGTTTTATGCTTGAGGTTGGGGGTAAATGGCATGGGGAAACACACACACACACACACACATACACGTCATGTCTGACTCCTGTAGAAGTGCAGCGCTCTGGCGGTGTGCCTCTGGGACATCTGCATCACTTCACACAGGAACAGAGCGTTCGGTTCGGAGCGAGGCGATGTTGAGCTTGTGTTAACTACAGCGAGGCAGGCTCCGGATAATCCCACCGCAGCTGCCCACTACAAGTGTTTTTAGCCCATTATAGCAAACCAACATATGCGGCAGTTAATTGCGCGCCTCCGAGGGGTCGGACTGCATGTATAATTCCTATGATTTATGTACACCAGAGACCAACGCGCTCGAAGGCGGACGTGTGCGAACGTGAGCGCCGGCTCACGTGACGGATTCTGGGAGGGCAGTGCTGTAGTGGTTGTGTGGTGCATCACTGGGGGTGCTGAGGCTGTTCTGCACTCCTTATAGAAGGTGACCCATCTGTGGTAGTGAACACACACATACACACACACTAGTGAACTAGGGGAGTGAGCACACACACACCCAGAGCAGTGGGTAGCCAACTCCAGCACCCAGGGAGCAGAGAGAGTGAAGGACCTTGCTCAAGGGCCCAACAGTGGCAGCTCGCCGAGTCCAGGTATCGAACCCACAACCCTGTCATTAATAGCCAGAGCTCTAACCGCTGAGCCACCACTGCCCTGCTAAAAGCAGATTCGTACCCTTCACTGACTTCCAGAGAACCCGACACTGGCCTGCAAAAGCAAAAATGGTCCTCCTGGTTGATGGAAATGGTCAAAACCTGAACCAAGAGGCCTTCGTCCTTCAAGAGCGGCTCACAGGACGCATGGAAGACAAGGATCCAGACTTGGCAGCAAGATGGTGGAACAAGCTCCCCCGAGTGTCCGAACAGTAGAATCGCTTACTATCTTCAACCGCTAACTGAAGGCCTTTTTTCGAGTGCTCTTCTTTCGAGAGCACTTAAAGGGACTGTATGTGATTTCAGTCCAATACACTTATTGTGAGATTCAGCGTATGCTTCCTCCCAGTTCACTACCTCTCCAGATTGTTTGGGTGCTGGGAAAAAGTTAATGGGAAGCCACATTCGAGCCACACACTATTCCAGCCAAATAGCATCAAGGGGCGCCCTTCACTAGTATATGTGTTCGCCGCTATGGCTAGGTTAAAAGAGAAGGTTGAAATCCAGTGTCCTGCTGTGTCTCTATTTCTAAGGGTAAAAAAACAGCACATCGTAATACGTAATACTCTGTGCAATATCACGTCCAGATGGGTTGCACTAAACCAGCAATCGGAGTCCATCACCTCAATTTGGAGCTTCTCAGCGTTCTAATTATCTTCCAGTAGCCAAGGTCTCGTAAACCAACCTGACGGAGCCAAGCCCATCACCGTACTGAAATACAGCTGTAGAGCTGGCAAACAGGAGGCAGACGGGAGGAGCCGCGGAAGGAGGGTATTCACTCTCTGCCCTGAAACCAGCTCTAATGACATGTGAAGTCTTTGTTTCCACCCAAATGAACACTGACCTGGATCGAATACAAATGCGAGCCGGTCCCCACCTCGTAACCGCACAGCTGCGGAATAATCACTTTGCTAAGCTCTACGGACTCCAATAAACATTTAAGGGCCTACTCTGCAGCAGATTACCAAACGCCAAGAGGACTTTGAAGCAAGGGCGAGAGATCAATCCCAGCATCCCGGCATGTTGTCCACCCCTTGATCTGCTCTCGTGTGGATCGATGCGCTTTTTATTTAATAAAACAACGTGCGAATAAAGACTCCGACTCAGATATGGTCATTATTTTACGACAGGACAAAATAGCTAAAAGAGCGCGATTAGCTGAGGGATCAAAAATTAGAAAAAGTTACTACGAAAAATTCAATATTAGTATCATAAAGTTGAGGTGCTGTAATGAGGGTTGTGTGACTGGGGCCCCGGAGGGCTGTAATGGCACCTTCCGATTATTATTAATGGTCAAGTTGAGTCAGATATAGGTCCTGAGGGGCCCAACTGGCTGTAAGGATTCCGTTCTTGAGTTAGAAAGCCAGGCAGAGTCATGGACAGTAGGAGTGTAGGAAAATAGTGATATATAGGATGTATCGCAATACTTTCTTTGTCAGTACTGTAGCAGTTTTTAATTAATAGTTGACGTGCTGAGCTTGGTGGCAAACAGTGGATCATTTTGTGTTATGTTAAACTGCTGCTGCTGCTGCTGAATGCAATCAAATCCTCACAGCAATGCTCAAAGCCTTCTTCCCTGGACAGTAGAGACAGTTACTCCAACAAAAGCAGGAGAAACTTTTTAAAATACCCTTAAAGGAATGAGCAGGGGTCCAAATACTTTTGTCCACACAGTCTATATTTTTCATGTCAGAATCCAGGGATTTCAATGCATTGTTTTCGTCAGGGTGTTCTCCTCGCTCTACAGTCTGTAGTCGAGAGCGCTACTCAGCCTACTGTTGACATGCTATGATTGGTGGCAGTCAGTGGTTCATTTTGTGTTGTGTTTAAACCTCTGACCACTAGATAGCAGTGTTGCACTCTTGTTGTCTGCAGATCCCACTATTTTATCTGATTGGATAAAACATCAACTTTTTTACTCAGATTTTATGCATATAATAGTGCGTTTCTTTATACTATGCCAAAAAAAATATCTTTAATTTGCTCTTGAGTTTGAAGCCAGGTAGAGTCAAGGACGGTAGGGATGTAGGAGAATACTGATATATCGAAGTATCACAATACTTTGTTTGGCAATACTGTATATATATATATTTTTTTGTGCTAAGATTAGTAGCAGTCAGTGGTATAATCTTTTTTAAATTACAATATTGCAATGTATCGCAATATCCTGAATCGTAACCCCTGTATCGTGATACATGCTGCATCGCCAGGTTCTTGCCAATAATGGACAGAGATGAGAAATAAAGCATGTTCTATTGCAAAACATCAGCGGTGATACATCTTATCTCACATCTTTTTAACCTAAAAACAATCAATTTTCGACCCAACTGTGTTCATGATTAATATTTCATGTCTAATATTGGCAGATTCAAAACCCTGATGCTGGCCTACAAAGCCAAGAATGGACCAGCTTCTTTGTTCTTGATGGCAATGGTCAAAAGCCGATCCGCACCAAGAGCCCTTCAAGCTTCAAGTACGGCTCGGCTCGACCCGCCATCCCTCAAAATCCACAGAAGACAAGCGTCCAGGCTTTTTTCTGTCCTGCACCGAAGTGGTGGAACGAGCTTCCCCTGGGTGTCCGAACAGCAGAGTCCAACGCTAGCTCTCGTCTTCAAACCCAGACTGAAGACCCTCGTCTTCTGAGAGTACTTGGGCGAATAGCAGAGTGGTCTCCTTATTGACTTTAGTAATGGCTAAGCTTAGAGGATCTTTGAATTATTAGTCTATTTAAACTAGCTGAGGTTTTTCTTGGGTAAATAGCAAAGCACTTTTGTAAGTCGCTCTGGATAAGAGCGTCTGCTAAATGCCATAAATGGAAATGTATTTCATTCATTTGCAACCATTTCCCACTTTTAAAGTGCCATTTGTGTCCGTGTATTTGGATTGGTTTCTTTCCCAAAGGCAGTTATACCCCGCAGAGAGTTGTGAACTCAAGGTGAAGTAAAGGTTAGCTAGCTACAGTAAACAAATGGGACCAAATATAAAAATAACTTGGAAGTAAAGTCTAAGAATTTGTGTAGCCATGAGGACAAATGAAAATGATGCTGGTTGGGGGGATGATGATAATAAGCAGTGGTTCATTATCATTTAAAGGGCACAGGCACTCAAACCAGACATGTTGAGCAGCGGCCTGTTTGGTGTTTTGGTGTTGGTCAAAGACATGTATTCCATAGGACCTGGGAAACGGTGTGAACTTGTGGGAAAGGGGTTTAATAGGTTACTTTTCACTTCCTCACCACTTGTCTGGCTCTAGTCCCAGCTGGCTAATTGTAGATAGCATTCCTATGGCACTGCATGAGCAGCAGTTCAGAGAGATAAGATGGGAAGCCCACACATGTTTGCCTTTCAAACTTGCAGATTGGTCAGCCGCATATGGTGAGGGAGATTCGGACAGCGGGGGAGAGTTGATGATGGCTAGCAACAAGGAGATAATTGGAGAGAAATGCGGGAACGGTGAGTCAGGTATCTTAGGTAGCGCAGGGGGAAGCGCACTGCTGTGGCTGATGCTGTAACTAGGATCTCCTGGGCTCTTGTGTTAGAAGATTAAAGGGCTCCTCAACCTTCAGTGAATAAAAAATAGACAATACCCTCTTTTGCTACGTCTTAATAACGTTGGTGTTATTGAGTCTGGTCTGGTCCACCTCAGGCTAATAGAATAGTAAATGTACACTTTTTACGACTTTCTCCTCTTGCCGATCATCATAGACACGTATGCTGTGCCGATTTGGTGTCCACAAAGTCTCTGTAGACCTCTTTAACAATTGGATCTATATATACACTACATGTCCAAAAGTTTGTAGACACCTGCTCTTGCAGAGTAGCTTTGAAGTCAAGAGTAATATCTCCTCTTGACGATCATCCAAGACATATTTGGTGTCCAGATTTTGTAGATTAACGAGTGTTGCTAACGAACAATAGAAGTCCATAGTCACCCAAACCTTTTCCGTGAATACATGTCCGCGAATAGAACTTCACAACTACAATCTGTCTCCTATTTATATGCATGCAGGTCAAGCAGCCATATGCTTGCATGGTGTGTGCACACGTGAAGGGAGGTGGGAATCCACCACAACACCTGCTGTGTAAAATGCCTGTCCCAGGGGATTCGTTCATTTTTGTAGTTCACAGTCAAACTGCACCCTAAACCACACTGGCAAGTCTGCATGGCCTACATGAAGACCTGGATGGCTTTCCAGCAGGTTGGAAGACGTAGTTGGCAATGTAGTTACAAATATGATCTGGGTGACTTTTGACTTCTAGTGTTTGTTAGCAGTGTTAGCCTCTTAGCTCCAGTGCAAAGGAGGAAATCTTGAAATTTAACATTGATCTGACTTGAAACCACATGGGCAAGTTTGCAAGACTTAACCGAAGTCCTGGATAGCTTCTACGTTGGGTTGAGAGAAGTGGTTGGCCACATATTTACAGAATAGATTTGGGTGACTATATTCTTCTAGTGTTTGTAAGCAGTGTTAGCCTTTTAGCTTCAGTGCAAAGAAAGAAAATTTGAAGTCCAACCTTGACCTGACTTGAAACCACATCCGAAAGTCTGCATGACCAAAATGAAGACCTGGAGGGCTTTTAAGAGGGTTGTGTTTGGGTGACTACTGACTTCTAGTGTTTGTTAGCAGCATTAGCCATTTAGCCCCAATGCAAAGAAGGAAAAAAATTTATTCCAAACACATATTCTCTGATCGACTACATCAATTGTAATGAATGTGGCAAAATGTGTACATTTGTTTTTTCACTTAACCATTCCAAGTTTTTATCATAGATTAGCTAGCCATGGGTCATGGCTAACTAGGTAAACAGCACTATGAAGTTCTGGGGCCTACACCTTAAAACCAGGGTTCCTCAAGAGTTCTTTTGTACAGGCAATGCGCTATAAAATCTAAACCAACTCAACCAGTGGCTCTTAAAAACCTCTCGTAGAAGGTCTTTGACAAACATATCTATATACACTATATGTCCAAAAGTTCCTCCAGAGTAGCTTTTGAAATCAAGTGTAATAACAGAGAGTTTGCTTTCCTTTGCTACAATAACAGCGCCTACTCTTACACTTTGCCTTACACTAGATTTTGAAACACTGCTGTGAGAATTTGATAGCATTTGGCCAAGAGTTCAGGTCCTGAGGTAATAGATGATTAGTTACAGATCGCAAATCACTCAAACCTATCCCAGATGTATTGGCTGAAACTCCAGAACTCTAGAGAAGTCATCTCCACGGCTCCACAGCCCATGGTGACTTTACAACCAGGTGTAAATGGGGTCCAAGCCTTACCTTGTTGTCGCTCAGCCCAGTCACCTGGTCCACAAACTCCTCCTGGATCATGAAGGCGGCCAGGTTGGCAGTGTAGCTGGCCAGGAAGATGACAGCGAAGAAGGCCCAGACGGACACTATGAATTTGCTGGTAGTCCCTTTAGGGTTCTGCACGGGCACGGAGTTGTTGAAAACCAGGCCCCACAGAAGCCATACTGCTTTCCCCATGGTGAAGGAGGGTCCATGGGGGTCTGCAAAGGACACAACATCATTCAACTTGTGCAGACAGCTCCAGGCGACTTCAACAGCTGCATTTATCTGAAAGGTCACCTTCAGAGGAACGCTTCCCTGCCTTATACACGAAATTTATCACAGTTATCACGGCATAACAGCCGAGTTCTGTATGTTTCTGCACGACTCCGTGGTTCCAGTGATTCACAGGCAGCTGCGGTGTAATACCATCATGACTTAGCAGCCAGCGATGGCGATCTGTCGTAAAAAGGCTGGGTAAGTACTGAGCACGGCTATAGAGAAACGCTTCTTTGAGTGGGCAGAAACGCAGACATGCCATCAATATAATCTGTCCTTGGGGATAATTGTTGCTTAGTCATGGGGCCTTTTAAAAAACTAAAAGAGTTTTTAATTGACTCACACAGCGGTGAAGAACAACGCCGGTACAGAAGCACTTCTGAAAGCAGCTATATAAATTTACATTTCTATTCAGCATGGGCCAAATGAAAAAACGGCCTTTACTGAACTCCTCTGAAAGCTCGAACCATTTCGCACTAGATTAGGCGTGCGTCCATGACTCGGTTGGGAGGTTGGGGGTGGCTTTAGGTCCCTGGTTCTAGATTGCATATTGTGTGAGTGTGTCATGGGCCACACTGTAGGAGGAGACAGAGGGAGCTGTAGGAACTTCCAACAGTTCGCTGCTCGTTAGCTCATGATCTACAACGATCAGCCATAAGATTAGTACCAGGTGAAGTGAAAACATTCACCTGCTCCATCTTTCAAGGGGTGGAATCTACATCTAGGCAGCAGGTGAACAGTCAGTTCTTGAAGGTAAGGTGATGTGATGGCTAGATGGCTGGAGGGTCAGAGCACCTCCGAAACATCAGGCAGGTCTTGTGGAGGTTATTTCTCTGGTATGCAGTGGTCAGCACCGTCCAAAAGTGCTCAGAGAAAGGACAACCAGGGAACCGGCAGCTAAGACTTATTGATGAGTCTTAGTGTGATTCATGGAGGCCTAAAGGATCTGGTGCTAACGTCTTGGTGCCAGATACCACAGGACACCTTCAGAGGTCTTGTGGAGTCCATGGCTCGCATGGTCATATCTGTTGTGGTGGTACAAGAGGGACCTACTCACTATTGGGCAAACTAGTAGACCACATGGCTGGCAGGTCAGGTAAAAGCAGGGGCAGCAGAGTCATTACTGGGATGCAGCCCACAGGACTTTTGAGACTTGCCATCAGTGTTTACTGATAGTGAGAGTTTAGGGAATTTAACCGGGCAGGTTTGGTGGCCTGAAGGAAGTGGCACTGTCCTGCTTTACCTTTGCCTTGGGCCAGGTTCCTGTTGAAGCCCAGAGGGCTGATATACTCAAACATGAAGACAGCCATAGCAGTGACCAGCAGGAGCATCACGAACATCATCACCCACACCGACGCACTGAAGGGCTCTGCAAACCAGAGTGAGAGCGAGAGAGAGAGAGAGAGACAGAGAGAGAGAGAGAGAGAGGTGGGAGGGGGGGGGGTAGGGATGGGAAACGATGGAAAGGTAGTTAGCGACTCTCATCCACACAGTGTGCTTGCTACAGCAATATGTGATTATGGACAAGCTGGGAGATTAAATGGCTTTTTACTTGGACGATGTAAATGGGAAAGTGGCGAATGTCCATCCTGGGGGTCTTCCCAGGGAAACCCCTCTAATTACCTGCCTTATGTTAATTAATAAATGGCCTGCCGATGAGGTATATATTCAGAAAGAGTGAGAGAAAAGTGCCAGTAATGAAAAACTGCCCTGTCAGGGTATTAGGGCTTGACTGATGTGAAATTTCATGAGATCCAATTTTGATAAGCAATGACAGCAGTCAAACAGTCATTCTGATATAACTAATAATGCAGTCGAAAAATGACACAAATGCCAGTAGTTTTGGTTAAACCATGGTTTACTGCCTGACATAACCAGTAGGTGTCACATTTCTTGAACTTAAATAACAGAAAAGTCTTAAAAATATCAGTATTGGAGGCGGAGCTTCATAGACTTCTTTAATTAGCTTTTATTTTTCTCATTTTCCCAAAGCTTCCTCATTTTTTTGTATCATCAGCATGTTACAGGTTAGGCTTGGATTAGTTTAACATGGTTTCGTTTTACTTGGTGTTTATATTTACCAGTTCTTTGTCCAGATTTTCAGAGATCTACACGTTCTGGAGTTTTTGCTAGGTCACATTTGTCAAACTTTTAGCTGATTTATACACATAAAATGTCAGACGGTATTAAATGTGCCATAGAATGGATTTGTTGAGTATTTAGGCTGTTCATTGATGTATAAATAGTAAGTGTGTGACTTTGTTAAGGGTAAAAATACTTGATAGATGTGGTTTGTCAGGTCCGCACATCCTGCCCTCCCCGGGGCGAACTCGAGCTGCGGCCCGGAGGCTCCCTTAAGGACTTTTGATTCATTTGCGTTCTTGTGTCGATTCAGTGACTCGGTTTTAGTTCATTTACGTTCATGTGTGTTTGGTTCAGTTCGTTTGTGTTCACGTGTGTTTCGAGTTTGTAGTGTTTATTATCTCTTGTTTAGTTCATGTGTTTCACCTGAGACTGGGGGTACTTAAGGAGCTTCGACGCTAAGCTCCTTGCCCAGAATTGCAAGTTTGGAACCTTGAGGAAGCCCGAGAGGTTCCCAATACGGCTCACGGTGCGTTTAGGCCAGCTTCGGCTCTTCTTCCACGGTCTCTAACAGGCCACCTGGCCATCCACAGATTCAGCGAGGCGATAGACCCACGACTCTCGCTCCAGCTAGGCGACCCACTTCCACGCTGCAGTGCCAGGTTTGGTCTGCCTAGCCATTTTTGGTTCTGCGTCTGGTCCCCCAGCCCTCTTCCCCCCTTTTGAGTAGTCTCAGCGCTGAACTAGCGCATCATTAGTTCTCCCCTGGTTTCCCCAGGCTCTGCCTGCAGGTTTTCGTTAGTATTCCCCCCGTTTTCCCTGCCCTGCTCAGCTCACAGAGTCCCCCAGTCTCAGGTGTGTTTTGTTTTCGTCCTCTGGTTTGCATTGTTTTCACATTTAGGCCCGTTAGCTTCTGCTTCATTTGCTTTGTTTTGCCCCTTTGTATGTTTTTAAGTTGTGTTAATAAATTACTTGCATTGGACCCATCTCTGCGAGTGTTCATCCCTCTGTGTCTGGCCCAATCCTCCATGACATGGTTTTACAACCCTGTTTACCACCCTGTTATTTTTTCAGAATAAAATATGCTGATTTTTCTTTTATGGAAGGAAAATGGAAAAAAGAAATAAATACAGCTCTGCTTTTAGAGGCTGGTTTACATCACCAGGATGTAATCCGCTCACAGGGGACTATGTGGCTTAGCATAGCATAGCCTAGCATACCCCAGTAAACAGTTTCGTTTTTAGCACTGAAACAAGAACATTGTAATTATTTGTTAGATTCTTTCCGGATAGTCTTGCTGTTCTCCAGGTGTCCTCTCGGCACAATGTAGCCGTTAGCGTTTTGCCTAGCATGGATACCCACTTGCTTCCCTGGGTTTGGCTTCCTCATGCAGCGTTTTTGAGTTCCTCTTCTGATGTGGTTAGCTCCAGTTTGTTATGGAGGGAGCAGATGTTGAAGAAAAGAGATCCCAGCCAACATGCTCATGTGGGGCTCACAGGGGTGTAACGTGGGCTAGGTGGATTCCAGGTGGGCATGAGCTCTGAGTGGGTTTACACATACTTTGTTAGTGGGACCCCATTGGGCTTCTCAGATGTTGCCTCATTGCTAGGCCCCATGTGCAGTGTTCAGCCACCTAGGCCCCATGTGCAGTGTACAGCCCAGCTGTCCTCTAGGTGTCCTCTCGGCACAGTGTGAGGTCAACTAGCTGAAGAGACTGCGAGTTAGCTTTTTGCCTAGCATGGACACCTGCTTGCGTCCCTGGATTTGGCGTCCTCATCTTTTACAGTCTTTTACAACACCCTTGATTTGAGCGGGTGTCCCAATACTTTTGTCCATACACTTCTTAGGTGTGTAGTTCTTCAAATAAATTCGTATTTGCTGTAAGATGATTCCATCCAGATACTCTGTCATGTTTCTTGTTTCGTTACTCATCTAATAACCAAAACAGACCAGTTCAGCCTGTACTGCTGTAATAGAACTGGTGAGCAGGTGGCGGCTGTCAGCTTAGCTGCTGCAATATCAAAGAAACAGGCCTTTTTTCAATAATATAGGTGTTTATTTGTTACAATAAAATGCTTGTGATTGCGTTCGGATCTAGCTGTCCTGATCCCGAGGCTGTCGAGCACACGTTGTGCTTGGTTGATCCAGTTATTTTTAGGTGTCAGCTTGTGTCTTCAAACCTAGGCTAACAAACAGGAAAGCTGAGGAGCATTTCACAGCCTGTGAAGGACAGCACATGGTT
The DNA here is from genome assembly GCF_030463535.1 of Salminus brasiliensis. Taxonomy (NCBI): domain Eukaryota; kingdom Metazoa; phylum Chordata; class Actinopteri; order Characiformes; family Bryconidae; genus Salminus; species Salminus brasiliensis. The sequence continues at coordinate 4,363,504 of NC_132889.1, read as the reverse complement.
CCTTCAGTAACTTCTGCCTCTGATTTTAACACGGTCCAAGTTTTCCAAGACTCTCTGGAACTCACAAAGCCTGGAACGCTCCCCTTCATCACTGCCACATTGAACACAGCTTGGCCTGCTCCAGCACTTCACCGGCCTGATTTTAAGCGGGGAATGTTGCGAGGGGACATGAGGTCCGGTCAGTGTCTGAATGCAGGAGTTACATTCAGAAAGGACGAGTGTAAACCTGGTGTGTCTTGATTGGGGGCGATGACCCGATCACAGTGATCCGATGTTAATGGGTGTCAAAGGAAAGTGGGCCTAGATCCTTCATGAGGATCAGTCGATGTTTCCAGACTTTCAGGAGGGGGATGAGTCCCTTCCACACTTTCTAGAGCAGAGCTGCTCTCCATTCTGGAAGCTACAGGTCTTTACAGTCTACAATCTACAGTGGTCTCTCAACTGGTGATTCCACCAGTTCTCGCTTGGAAGGCCATCCAGGTGCTTGTTCAGTCCCTTGTAATCTCAAGACTTGGCTACTGCAACTCCCTCCTGGCTGGTCTTCCTATGCGTGCCACCAGGCCCCTGCAACTGATCCAGAAGCACTCCGACTTGCCTTTTTCAAACGTTTACCCACGTCACTCCCTTGCTGTTAACCCTTCACCGGCTACCTGTAGCAGCCTGGTGCTGGCCTGCAAAGCCAAAAACGGCCCTGATGGCAATAGAGTCCAAGCTTCAAGTAAAGCTCTGCTCTCAGGACTCATGGAAGAATAACAGAGTCATGGTATCTTGACAGGGTCAAAGTATCTTGAATTTGGATATGAGCGTCTGCTAATTGCCATTAATGTAAATGTACCCTCAGGCCAAGACCTTTGCCAGGACACAGACTTATGACCTCTCGATGATCAGATAGTTAGACAGTTGTGCCACCCAAGAACCATGTTCAAGAACGAAAGAAGTACATTTACTCACACAGATTGTTTTAATAGGCTGTGAATTCACAGCTCTAGAGTGGCACAACTGTCTAACTGCCTGCCTTTTACTAGACAGGAGATCATAAGTTTGAATCCCAGTTGAGATAATTTTTTAAAAAGCACAGTAAAAATGACCTAAAAACAGTCAAATATGTAGAAATTAACGGAGAAATCTTCTAATATTCTTTTAGTAAGAACTGTTTTTGAGTGAGTTAAGATGCTTTAACTTGCTAAGGTATGGGTGATCAGATCCATATGTTTTGAATGTGGCGGTTGTTCCTTATGCTGTGTACAAATTTGATGATTTCAAGACATAAGGCACATATGTATTCATATATATAATCTAATAATATATACAAATTATTTGCAGAGGTGATCAGATTTTATTTGTTTATTTATTTATTTATTTTTGACATAATGTGAATCTGGTGGTTGTTCTTTATATTGTACCCAAATTTCATGATGAATGGACCAATGGAAATGCTCCAAAATTAGACTTTCATTAAAAGGTTTTACCTTCTCCTATAAAGACTCAAAGTTACCGTTGTCTGTATAGTGTATAATATATATATTATCTTTATATATCTATATCTATATCTATATATATATTCCATGATCAGGCATAACATTAACACCACTGACAGGTGATGGGAAAAACACAGCACAAGAGGACCTACTCAATATTACTACATATTTCTCTACATATATAAAAAATAATAGTTTGGTCAGGTTGTGTCTCCTGTGGTCTCCGCAGAGCTATGTGGGCCTATCAATATCAGAGGCTTGTCCAGCAGGCGAGTGCAAATGGCAAATGTGAAGTGAACGGTCTGAGCCGACCCGCAGTTACCCAGAAAGGCTGAGGGAGAGACGGTGCCGTTGCTGCGGGACACCATCACACTAATGCCGGTTTCCACGAAGGGAACGGAAAAATCGATGACCTCCGAGCGCTCCTCATTGATCGTCAGCGAGCCCACGGCCATGACGGCTTTCTTATACACCACCTGCAGCAAGAGACAAAGACGTCTAGACAAAGGCTCCAAACTTTACACACCAAACACCTGCACACACTCACACACACAGGGGGGCACTCACATACCTCATTTACTTTCATTTTGTGGCCGAGCGGAGCCCCGGTCCAACCACTTTAGCCTCGGCTGAAACAAATCGAATAAACGCCGAATCCTTTTGCCACTTCCACAACTGATTGCTATCAGGCACCGTCTGTCACAAAATTACTTCCAGCAGACAGAGATTTATGGATTCTCATTCTCAAGCTGCTGTGGACTCTATGGCCATTTTTAAAACATGAGTTACTCCATCAAACCTTCATTCAGCCTTTTGATGTAGAGGAGCAATTCTAATTTTATAGACCTACTGCTACTCGAAAGGAGCTATTATGGTGAGCAAATGAATTAAAGATACCTTGCGAAGCCCTAATTAGCCTACATTCATTATTAACTTTATTAGCACTAGTGAAGCATTGATTAAAAGCATCCCTTAAAGTTATAATTGAACTCTTTTAAAGACTGAATCATCAAATAATTACCAGGGAATTGTAATTCTTTAAACCTGGAGTGCTTATTTTACCTTCTAAATAATATTCAAAAAAATAAATTTAATCACACTTTGAATTTAGGACTTTTATTTTGGATGTATCAAATATAATCCAAAATAAAAGTCACATATTCAAAGAGTGATTTAATTTAACTTTTATGTCGGATTATATTTGATACATCCAGAATTTATTACTCACAGCAAAATTTGGTTTTAAAATGAAAACACACAGAACACAAATAACCAAAAAAACAAACATCTTATTTACTAGACATCTTATTTACATTTAGTTACAAAAAAAATCCAAATTTTTAAAATCTGCATGTATTTTTCTTGGAAATGCAGTGCATGGATAATCCACCAGGGAGCAGAACACATGTATGTTTATTTTCTAATTAAAGTAACGAATTAATATTTATTAATTTAATTTAATAATAATTTTGTTTTTTGCACTTTTATTTAATTATTTAAGAATGTTTAATGATCACACCAATGTTGCAAAGATTCCTGATATGCTAATATGATACGCTTTGCTTTAAAAAGTTAAACCAGAAATTGAACAAATAATTTGTACAACAGTGTATTAATTGTATTTCTTTTTTTTTCCCTAAAAAACAATCTTTACTAAATCAGTTCTGAAAAATAATACTAATTACATTACTAAAAACCCTTTAAACCCTAGAGTAATTATTCAGTTATTAGTCCTAAAGCAAAAACTATTGTATAGCCACCTAGCTTACCAGATTTTGTGGAGACCCACAAGGTTCTATTTTAGGGCCTATAAAACTGCTGTAAAATATGACAGTAAGGAAGTTTTAGGTTTACATGCAGACTTTAGGGGGTTAAAGTGCTGCCATTAATAATGCATAATGTATATTTTAGGCACAATTTAGGCACAGAATATAAACTAAATGTACAACAATTTATCAACATTTTGCTAGCACTAGCTAAGGCTAAAAGTTAGCTCAACATACCATAGAATCACGGTTACACTAGACATTTACAGTTTGCATTGCCTTGGTAAACTGGCATGACTGGGGCTGAACCAGAAGTCTTATTACCAAACAGTCCCAAATTCTGGTGTTGTGAGCATGCTAACATTAGCTAGCATTAACTAGACTATCATTTATCTACTGTAGCTAAATGCTAACTGCATAGTCCAAAGACAACACGGTATACATTATTCTAGCTGCGATAGTGCAACCATTCACTGTAGCTCAGGATTCACTGTTCTATGGATATACTAACAGAGCCGTGAAGAAACCTCTCACCTCTCCCACCATGCCATTCCACACGTTGTTGATCTTTTTTCCGTGCTTCCCGTTGGTCACCAGGTAAAGGTCGTAGGTGAACTTGACGTTCCTGGCGATTTTCTTTAGGATGTCAATGCAGAATCCCTTGCAGCACTTCTTAATGTACGTTCCTCCGCCCTCAGTGGTATTGCTGTTGGAGAGAATAGATAAATTGGAGCCAATCCAAGCAACAGCCAAAGGATACAGGTGATGGAACATGCTCAGCGATGTCTGGGTTTTAATCAGGCCCAGCAAAATTCAGTTTGAACCTCAAAAAAGTACGTTCCTACCCTCAGAAAATAAGTTCAGAAGAAAAGATACCCGAATGAATACCCTAAAGATGTACTGCACTCACTTTCTCACAAAAAAAGTAAATAACATACATTAGCCACCTTGCTTGTTTAAGGTGGTAGTAACTTCAGGCTCCTGCGGATGGTGCTGCACGATGATGACTGTGCTGTAAAATCCAAAGACCATAGTGTGAAGGAAGCAGCTGAATCTGCAGGTGTATGGAAGCATACGGTCATACAGGTCTACCAGCAGTGGCAGAAATCCCAGTCTACAGGAAATTCTTGTCAGAATTGTGGCCTGAATACTGGGATTTCTGCCACTGCTGGTAGACCCGTATGACCGTACACCTCCATATACTTGCAGATTCAGCTGCTTCCTTCACACTATGGTCTTGGGCCACGCCCAAATGCAGTCACTCCCCTTCACCAATCATTAACATCTGCTTTGCGACCCATTTTCCACACATCCAACAAGACATTCACTGCATTGTACTGCACTATTCTCAAAGTATGAGTCCCGCTGCACACCCCACAGCTACTGATAGCCCGATAATCCTTGAAAATGTGCAGGAGCCTAAAGTTACTACCACCTTAAACACCGTATGGGGAAAGGTAAGGAACAAAAAAACACCCAATCACCATTTGTGCTGCACACAGGAACTTGTTTTCCACATTTAATAATCCATATATGGGGCCAACATGCAACCCGAGGGCAAAACTTTCAGGTTACTAGTTGGGCTTCCCATACATGGCCCTGGTTTGACATGTTAGCTGGGATGTACTGTAAGATTCTTGTCCAGTTCTTAAGGAAACTGCTCAATCCCACTACAAATGAACACTTACAGATTGTTCAGGGAGGTTGGTTTCCAACTTTTAGTCACTTCAGAAGTTATAGGACTTAAAGGACCTGCTGCTAACAGCTTGGTGCCAGAGCTTTCAGGACCCCTTCAGAGGCCTGGTACGGAGTCTATGCCCCGCTGGGCAGCACACAAGTGACCAAAAGCACTTTACGCTGGTGGTCATAATGTTTTGTCTCATCAATAGTAGAACATGGCAAATACTGTGAGTTCAGTATGTAGCCACTGGCATACTGAATAATTAGTTGGGTGAATCGTCAAGTGCAGTACGAAAACTGGATATCACAACACCATAGTGTGAAGGAAGCAGCTGAATCTACAGGTGTTTGGAAGCATACGGTCATACAGGTCTACCAGCAGTGGCAGAAATCCCAGCCTACAGGAAATTCTTGTCAGAATTGTGGCCCGAAAGACTAAAACCTCCGGACAGGGACTGCCGGACTTCATACTCCTTCACAATCTGTGAAAACCCAGACAGTCCCTATCCGTCAGTTACGTCTTTTGGCCATAATTCTGACAAGAATTTCCTATAGACTGGGATTTCTGTCACTGCTGGTAGACCTGTACGAAAACTACCAGTACGAAAACTAGATATCACAACATTCTGTCTTCTTCCGTGGGCAGAGCAACTGACCAACCCGACCAATCAGTGAACAGGCCTTGGCAGGTTCAGACGAGTCATTCAAGCTCTAGTTGGAAGTACAGTAGCTTCTTCTGAGGCAGATAAATGGACCCTTTTTGCTTCCATTCATGCGAACCATGAGCGGAGTGTCCGCTCGGAAGGCTTCTCGCTAAGCAGGTCAAGTTAAAAGCTGTGTCAATCACTTCAGCTCTCTCTTCATTCACATTAAGCACGGCTCCTGCGACGAAACCGCAGAGCTCTGTGGATATATGCTTACAGCTTGTTGCGTGAACACCTCCAACACATATCCGTAGCTGTGCGATGAGTCAAGGGTGATATGGATTACGGAATTCTCAATGAATTATGCCCAACAGCAGGAGACGATATGACTAAAGCATGTTTATTTTTTGTTTTTTTTTTGGACGACATCCTTGCGCTCGTGCCAGCCGCGAGCTGGGATTAGCCTAGAGTAGGTACAGTACGTTAAGGCTTGACTGAGAGTGCGTTCTTCTACCGCTGGCACTGGAAAAATCTCTTCATTATGATGAATAGAAGGGCTTTCCCTTGAGAACCTCTCGAAGGGGCCAACAGGGGGGGCTCAGCTGAAAATCAGTGCCGTCTGGAGATTTCTTGAGCTTCGCAAAAAGGCTGCAGTCAATATGGTCGGCTCTAATTGCAGTGGGGCTCTTGCGTCTTCATGAGCGAGAAGAAACTCAAGTTCTATTTACGAGGCAATCTAGATCTTTATTTCATTAAGAGAGAGAAAGAAGGAGAAAGCAGGCAGGGGTCCTCCAGAGCACGGACCTGGTAAGCAGGCATCAGCATTTTAACTGTTTTTGTGAATCGAATTTCAATGTTTTTCAAGGAACTGTAATGGAGTTGACCAATGAGAACAGAAGTTCTCAGATGTTCACCTTTCATACGCCCATGTTTGAAGAACCTGTCTCTGCTTGCTGGGTGAAGAATCACAAAGAATCGCTCAACATGACATCGTGTGATGATTATGGCCTGAAGAGTGAGGATGTTTAGGTGATGTCAGAGAAGAAAGGTCCCACCACTTTAGAAGCCATGTGGACAGCAGGGAAGAAGACATGGGATATGATTAGCCAAGCATGCACCAATATGGAAATTGTGGGCTGAGACGATATTTGAGTGTATAGAGATGAGTGAATAGAGATCCTCGTTTGAGTAGCTGGAAAAAGGACAGAAAGCCAGACTACAGCTGAAAGATATAGAGAGGGATGGAGAAAGACAGATAGTGAGAAACAATGAGTGGTGAACTCAAGGTGAAGTAAAGGAAGCGAGCACAATTTTTTTTTTTTTTTTTGGCTGCTTTACTCAGGAAGAGCTTCTCAGTCAGCTCCACATGTGAACTCAAGGCGAAGTAAAGTTAACTAGAGCAGCTAGTGCAAGTTTAAGACTGTGTGGCCAGGGAGTCACCTCAAACACGCTGAATGATGGTTAAGTCTGGACTCTGGGGTGGCCAGTCCATTGTTCTGACAATACCAGAAGTTTCTTTGTTTGCAGATTTAGCTTTTTTAGCTGAATGATCATTAAGTTTAGACTCTGGGGTGGCCAGTTCTGACAATTCCAGAAGTTTGCAGAAGTTTTTGGCTGCTTTATTCAGTAAGAGCTTCTCAATCAGCTTCATCTGTGAACTCAAGGCGAAGTAAAGTAAACTAGTGCCGACAAGGACAAGTAAACGTAGAAGTCTAAGACTTTGTGTGGCCAAGGAGTCACCCCAAACACACTGAATGATGGTACAGTCTGGACTCTAGGGTGGTCAGTCCATTGTTCTGAGAACTCCTGGGGGTTCTTATTTTTTTTTGCCTGTTTCTTGTCTGCTTTTCTTAAAAAGAGCTTCTCAATCAGCTCCACATCCTTTCACACTCTTCTCACAGTGGAAAGATAGACAGGAACATCTGCGGATGATTTCAGATCGGAAGCGGAAAAATGAAGAACTTGCATTTAATGGCTGATTGACCGGTGTGGAAAGGTAAAAAGCCCTCAGATCTTTTCAGTGTGACCTGATGCCACCGACAAGTTTGACAGCAAGTCTAAGGTGACCCACTGCAGCCCACCTTCCAATCAGCAGCTGGCCGCTGAGCAGGCGAAGTAGCCGAGCATGTTGACAAAAGTGTGCTTTGGTGCAAACTGACAGGGCTGAAAACAGGACATCGCTGCATCAGTAATCAAGCTGCCATCTGCGAGCCCTGAGTGCAGCGAGGAGTTCACACACCGTGCACTTAAACTAGCACAACCACCTGGGAGCCTCATTTAACTTTTAGATTGAAGCTAATTAAGAGCGGGCTCTTTACATCCTTTTATGGATCAAAACCTAGGGACGCACACACTCACACACTCACTCACCCAGCTCCTACAACCCTTCTTTACAACCACAGCCGGTTCCCATGGGATCTAACCCTCCTCGCCACCTGCTGCAGCGTTGACAACACTTCTTCTGCGTGTTGAAGTTAACTCCGGGATAAAGCCTGAGGAGGAAACTTGAAAGTCCTGTGTCTACATTAATTGCTGCAGCCATATGCAAGAAGTGGTATTAGTGGAAAGCTGGGTAATATGATGATCATCATGAGCTTTTCTAAACTTCATCTGAAACTGAGATTATTATTAAGTTCTTCCACTGAGATTGACCACTCCTCCATCTGAAATTAAGAATTATCATAAATTCTCCTGCTGAGACTGACCACTCCTCCATTTGAAATTGAGATTATTATAGGTTCTTCCACTGAGATTGACCACTCCTCCAGATGAAACTGAGATTAATATACACTCTCCTGCTAAGATTGACCACTCCTCCATCTGAAATTGAGAATATCATAGGTTCTTCAACTGAGATTGACCACTCCTCCATCTGAAATAAAGATTATCATAAATTCTCCTAATGAGACTGACCACTCCTCCATCTGAAATTGAGAATATTATAGGTTCTTCAACTGAGATTGACCACTCGTCCAAATGAAACTGAGATTGTCATTGGTTCTGCTGCTAAATTTGACTACTGAGATTAAGCTTAGCCATTTGAGATTGACCGCTCCTCCATCTGAAATTGAGATTAATATAGGCTCTTCTGCTTAGACTGACCACTCCTCCATCTGAAATTGAGATTATTATAGGATCTTCTACTGCGATTGACCACTCCTCCATCTGAAATTAAGATTATTATAGGTTCTTCCACCGAGATTAATCACCCGTCCAGATGAAACTGAGATTGTCATTGGTTCTGCTGCTAAATTTGACCACTGAGATTTGAGTTGGACTGCTCCTCCATCTGAATAGGTTCTTTCACTGAGACTGACCACTCCTCCAGATGAAATTGAGATTATCATAGGTTCCTCCACTGAGACTGACCACTCCTCCAGATGAAATTGAGATTATCATAGGTTCCTCCACTGAGACTGACCGCTCCTTATGTGAAAGGGAGATCACCTCCTAGCTTTTTGACGTAGTTTCTCCACTAGGTTTGAGCTCCTCCCAGCTGAGAGGGTGATGATTCTGGTCAGTCTGACGGTTCGTGGAAGTGAAGAGTAGAGTGGGAATAAAAAAGTGGAGATTGTGACGGTATATTGGTCCTATATCGTCCACCCTTTCGGTATAGTTGCAATGAAGATGGTCAGTTTTGGTTCTGGCTCTCTTAGTGAGGAATGAAAGAGCCGTCAGCGCAGCAAAAAGCGCTGCCATAATTCATCTTAAAGGGAGCTGAACTCCCGAACACATGTAGTCATTATCCTACTGGAGGAGAAGTGCTGCACAGACAGCTCTCCTGAAGAAAAGGAGAATAGTGCATTTTTTAAGAGGCACTCACACCTCCAGACCACACAAGTGGGGTTTTTACCTCATAACGAACTTTCCCCTGTCTTCACAATGAGAGAGAAACACACACACACACTTTCTCTCACACACATTCAACCGGCTCAGCAAAATCCAGTTTAAAATCAATCTCTTCCCCCCACTACAGCGGCGATGACGCACTCGCCGAATTCCCCCGACTAGCTCGCTCAAGCACTTTATCCAAACTCCTTCATGGCAGGATCTATATTATAGAGAGAGAGAGAAAAAAAGAAGGAAATAAAGAAAAAAAAGGAACGAGATTTAGAGAGGAAAAAATACAAAAAGAAAAAAAAGGAAATTGATTAAGAAAGAAAGAATTAAAGGAATAAAGAAATGGGAAAAGACTGAAAAAGCAAGAAAAAGCAAAACAAAAGAAACAAATAGCAAAAAAAAGGGAGAAAAAGAACAACAAGAGAGAGAAAAAAAACAAAAAGGTTAAAAAAGGAAGAAATGGAAAAACCATTAATAAATTAATAAAATTAATAAATTTGCTGCTGTAAAAACTGACTTTCCCCGTGGGATAAATAAAGTGATCTATCTATCTATCTAAAGAAAGAAACAAATAAAAAAAATAATAAATAAATAAAAGTGAGAGACAGAAAGTTAAGAAGGAGAGTGAGTAAAAGAAAGAACAAATAAAAAAGGAACAAGATTTAGAAAGAAAAAAATAAGAGACAAACAATTCTTCGAAAAAAAGAATAAAAAGAAAGAAACAGAAAAAGATTTATAAAGAAAGAAACAATGAAAAAAGCCAAACGTGAGAGACAAAGATAAGAACAAGGGAATGAGTAACAGAAAGAAAGAACAAATAAAGAAAGAAAAAAGAAAGAACAAAAAAGGTACGGAAAATAAAGAAAAAACTGAGAATAAAAGAAAAAATAAAGAAAAGTAAGAGAGAGAGAAAGAAAGAAAAAAAGAAGGAAAGAGAAAGAAAGAGAAATAAATGGAAAAAGATAAAGAAAGAAACAGTGAGTGAGGAACAGAAAAAAACAAATAAAGAAAGAATGAAAAAAAAAGAAAACAAAGAAAAAGTAAGAGACAAATAATAAAAAAAAGGTTATTAAAGAAATGGGTAAAGAAGAGGGAGAAAAAAGAAAGAAAGATAAATAAGTAAATAAAGAGAAAAATATTAAAAATAAAAATAAGGGAGAGAAATGGGAAAAAGAAAGGAACTAAGAAAAAAGCCAAACGTGAGAGACATGAAGATAAGAACGAGAGTGTAAGTAACAGAAAGAAAAAACAAAGAATAAAAGAAAAAATTAAGAAAAGTAAGAGAAAGAAAGAAAGAAAGAAAGAAATGGAAAAAGATAAAGAAAGAAACAGTGAGTGAGGGACAGAAAAAAAAACAAATAAAGAGAGAATAAAAAAAATTAAGAAAACAAAGAAAAAGTAAGAGACAAATATTTTGTTTTATTTTGATTATGAAAGAATTAAAAAAATGGGTAAAGAAGATAAAAAAGTAAATAAAGAAAAAAGATTTTAAAATAAAAATAAGGGAAAGAAGAGAAAGAAATGGAAAAAGATAAAGAAGGAAACAGTGAGGAACAGAAAAAAAACAAATAAATAAAGAATGAAAAAAAGTAAGAGACAAATAATTTTTTTATTGATTATGAAAGAGTTAAAGAAATGGGTAAAAAAAAGAGAGAGAAAAAGAAAGAGTGAAAAATAAAGTAAATAATGAAAAAAGATTAAAAATAAAAATAAGGGAAAGAAGAGAAAGAAGAGAGACGTGGCAATGAAAGGGGTCCAACAAATTCTGCCACTCGCGCTCGGTCCCTGTAGTGGTAATTATTATCAATTACTAAAGCTCATGAAGACACAGTGGCGGCCCGGCTGCTTCAGTGGAGAGTTACTTTCTGTGAGTGAGTTACTGGAGTGCTGCGAGCTAGAGGCCCAGACTGTGTGATATTAGATACTATATTACATGAGAGCGTTGTGCCGTATGCAGTAAACTCACGACTAAAGCTAATAAAAACGACAGCGAGTGGAGTGTGTGTGTGTGTGCTGCTCGCAAGTCCTATACCTTTTCCCAAAAACTTCTTTAGGACTTCTCTGAGGCTCGTTTTAGAACTTTTATAACCTTTTTCATAAGTTCAATAAAAGTGGAGTTTAACATTTACCTCAAGTGTGATGCAACTCCCAAAGTGCTGAGGCTGATTCAGTAGCCCAGCGCTTTCCAGTACAATCCCTTTCCAGCGGGACACAGAGAATAGAAAAAATATTGATCGATGGGAAGGAGTAATTATTTTCTGATGCATAATTTGGCTATGAAAAATGATTATGCTTAAAGCTAGATATGAGTTTAAAGAATTCAGAGCATGTCGTGTAAATAATGTTAACTAACAACTCTACATTAGAGCAACAGGCCTTTCCATTACACCTGTCACACTCCTCACAACTACCCGAAAACTTCTTAGTTTACTCTTATTCGTCCCTGGTTTGCACTAACTAGCTAACATTTACTCCACCTTGAGTTCACAACTCTCTGTTCCGGCTACAGTCTGCTGTACCTGTCTTCAGGTTTCTGTCCTTAGGTTTCCATCTACTCAAACCAGGGTGGTTTTCATTCCATCATGTTCTGGTAGCAGCAGTAAATTTCTTAAAACCACACCCTGAAACCACACCTCTGCTGTTGTAAGGGTAGTGGGTGGAGCTGCAGACATAAAGGTGGTTTAACTCTAATGAGATGGTTTGTGATGCAGGAAGCCAAGACGAATCCGAACGTTGCGTTGAATGCTTTGTTTTCTGTGCTAGACGGCCCAAAAAAACAGACTGAGTTGTCCAACTTCACAGTTTGTGGGTTGGTAGGCTCTCCAGATGCTTAAATAGACGTGCACAAGAACTCAGAAAGAGAGTTCTTACATGTTCTATGTTACGCCAAAATTTTATATAACAATAAAATGCCTGATTTTCATGCTTTCGCTATTTTCATAATGCGCATTCATCATCTATATGAGCCTTAGCCTGTAACCCTTCTTGGTTACTTCCCTTCAAATCCTCAGTCAGCAGTTAAGTGTAAATGATTTTATTACAGCTTTGTACAGCATGAATGGACTCAAAGACAAAAGAAAACGATGGCTGTAACCGACCCCTTTACTCTACCTGTGGCTTGTTTTTTTTTAGTTTTCTTCAATGTAAAGTGTTGGAATGTATTTTTCTCTCATTCAATAAATACTACCATAAATGAAAGTAACAGTAATTCTGATTTATTGTCATAATAATTTTAATACAATCATGCATATACAATAAGTATTTTTGCTACCTTCTGCCCCAGCCAATTAAAAAGAATTCTAAAATATAATTATTCTATTTTTATTTTTTTTTATTTAACGCTAACTATACCATACAACTCCCAACAGCCTGTAATTAATTAATTGACAATGTGCATATATATATATATATATATATATATATATATATATATATATATATATACATAGAGAGAGAGAAATACACAGTAAGTAAATATATGATCATTGTTTAGCATATATCTATCTTTATATATATGTGTATATATATATATATAGAGAGAGAGAGAGAGAGAGAGAGAGAGATAGATAGGAGGTAGTTTTGGGTAGAGGGTCATTGTCAGCACTGCATTGGTGATGGCATGTCAGTGTGTGATGCGCTGGTATATATATATATATATGTGTATATATATGTGTATATAGATAGATAGGAGGTAGTATTTGGGTAGTGGGGGTCATTGTCAGCACTGCAGTGACATTTGTATATATATATATATATATATATAAATTGCCAGGCAACAGAACAATTCTTTATGAATCTACATCACGCGTCAGGTTTTTGATAACTCCAGTGATGTGTGAGGAGAGCATATGGACTATTTCACCATCTACGGATTCCTACACATCCTTCACTACTCCGGATTTTCTGCAACTGCGAGAACTCGAGCTTCTGCTCTTCTGATCCCACTGCAGCCAATCTGGCTGTTTGCTAGAAAAGCACAAATAACTCAGGAGTCTCTGAGGACTTTGGGGGGGGGGTATGTGTGTGAGTGTGTATACGTGTGTGAGAGAATGTGAGCATCCTAGTCACTGGAGCATGTTTCCTCTGTAACTGCAGCCTGTCAGGCTCTGTTCCTGAGCTGGCAGATTGTAGCTGAGGGGGGCCAGGCTGCAGCTGATCCGTCAGAACCGAGCCCCTATGCCCATCAGGACCACCGTTTCTTCAGTGGGGTGTGTTTAGTTGTGTCACCTCCACCTCGCAGTGTTGTTCAGATGGGTTTTTTTTTAATGAGGATTTTCATGGGGTGTCCTAATTGTTCCACATGACTGTAGATATATGCTATGTGCTATATGTGTGGTTTGGTATGAAACTCTTTTAGAGAAATTGACCAAATCAGGATTGTTCACAGTGGTGGTGAATGGAAACAGACGTCTGAAGACTTGAATGCCTTTAAAAGCTCCATTTAAGTGTGTGAACATTTTGGCTTATTATGTATTTTAAAAAATTGCATTTTGGCAGAGGGGCACATTCAGGGTGCTGAAAGGAAAAATAGTCCCTTAAGAAACTATTTTTTTTTAAATTTGCCACTAATTTACTACCATCAGCATAATAATATAGCCATTTTATTTACTGTTCAAACCCACCAGAGGACCCACACATGTCTTCTGAGTTTTAGATGTGATGTTGATGGTGGTAAAATGGGTAAAATGGCAAATTTGATCAAAGTAGGTTTTCTTTGGGGACTATTTTTTCTTACAGCACCCCGAGTGTACCCATCCGCCAACAATAGATTTAAAGGCTAAAGCACACATTTTCACATCTTGGCAGAGGGGTACATTCAGGGTACTGAAAGAAAAAATAAGAAAACTCACTTTTTGAAATTTGCCACTAATTTACTACCATCAGCATTTCACTACCAAGGCACAAATATAGCCATTTTATTTACTATGCAAACCCAACAGAGGACTGTCGTAGACTGGCATAGATCTAATGCTGATAGTTTCTTTAGGAACTATTTTTCCTTGTACCCCTCCGCCAAGAGGAGATTTTTAAAAATACATAACAGGCCAAAGCCTCTAGACCCTCAAAATGATCCTATAAATGACCCTCAAAATGATCCCAGTGTCTCAGATGTTTATGCAACCTTTTCAGAACCATGTGATGTAATTACTGTCTGTGATGTGATGTAGCTTTTAGAGGCATTAAGACTCTACTATGCAAACCCAACAGAGGACTGTCGTAGACTAGCGTAGATCTAATGCTGATAGTTTCTTTAGGAACTATTTTTCCTCGTACCCCTCCGCCAAGCAAGATTTTTTAAAATACATAAAAGGGGTAAGCCTTTAGACCCTCAAATTGACCCATTTTTCTAGAACGCCTCTAAAAGCTACATCACAGAAAGTTTTCACAGGGTTGCCTAAACGTCTGAGGCACTGTTATAGGATCATTTTGAGGGTCTAAAAATTTGGCGTCTTGGCAGAGGGGTACATTCAGTTGTGGTGAAAGGAAAAATAGTCCCCAAAGAAAACTTACTTTCATCAGATTGTTCCACTATTTCTCCACCATCAACATCCCATACTAAACTCAGAAGACACGTGGAGGTTCTCAGGTGGGTTTAGAATTAGGGTTTAGGATTAACGCCAGTCCAGGAAACTCACCACTAAATAAACGAGGGGAATTTTTCAGATTTTGAGATTGTTGTAAGAATTTGATCAGATTTTGAAACGTTCTACTATTTCCAGCAGGTGGGAGGGAGAGAGAACGAGGGAGGCCTAGTTTCTCTTGGGAAAGGCATAGTTTCTGTAGCTGTTCTAGTTCTAGTGCATGCATCAGTGAAGTCTTCCTCTTCCTCCTCCTCCTCCTCCTTCTCCTCCTCCAAATGGTCACGATGGATGCTTGAGTGGGAATTGTGCCGTTGGAGGAAAAGCAATGTAGAGCGCTGGTCTGTTTGCAAGTGGACATGTGTGGCAAACCAAGAGTCACACGTGTGTTTATGTGTGTGTGTGTGTGTGTGTGTGTGTGTGTGTGTGTGTGTGTGTGTGTGTGTTTGTGTGTAGCTAGAGCTTGCTACAGTGATCCTGCGAGATCATATATTTTTCGCCCTATTTAGCAGCACGTAAAAATCCCATCTCTCCCCCCCTGAGCATTGCCATTCTGGCCCCGGGCCGTTATTCAGGGCAACAGCTATAATCACATCCACAGTATACTGTTACTTTTATGGCGTACACAAATGTATAGCATGGATTCACACACTGCACTGTATAGAAATATGCCTGTACCACTAAAAAGACAGCAGGCAGGGGATAATCACCTCCACTGGCCCATTAAAGAGATTGTCCCATTGGGCCTGATGCACAAATGTAGCCATTTCTTCTGTAATACTGACTGTGCTGATTGATCCAATCAGTGCTTGGGACATGCGAACATGCGAGTGAACACTCCTGCCTGTTATGTAGCCATGGAAAACACAGCAGTGTTCAGAATCCACAGATTCAACACGATGCGTCCTTGTGGAAACGCTACTGCTTTCACCATTACTAATACAGAAGAGAATGCAGCGCCATCTGTAGGCCAGGTTAAGCGAGCAACTTTCTGATCCTCTTGGCTTCAGTACCGGCTGCTAGGGTTGACAGTATCTCAAGATGAGGACGGTATTTCGAAATTATGATGAATCTAATGAGCGCTTGGATCCAGACCTGGACCACGGTCTGCCTATTAGTGACCTCTGTTCCAAGCACGGGTAGACCCTGGAAAAGACCCCTGGAAAAGACCCCGTAACCAAGCTAGCATTATCTTAGCGATATTATCATGTAAACAAATACTTATATAGCACTTTTCAAAAACCCAAAGATACACTTTAAGAAATCATAGACGCTTAGCTGAGCTGTCCACCTCCAGACAAAGTCACACCCCCTACCCTGCCGCCTCTAGCGAGGCAGCCAATGAAAGCAGTAGTTATAGATATACAATATCAGGACCCAAAAACAAGCAAAATAAGTAAAACACATATATGGACAAAAGTATTGGGACACCTGCTCATATATTCTTTCTTTCGAAATCAAGGGTGCTAAAAAGAGGGTATCCTGCTTATGTTGGAGGGACTGTCTCTACTGTCCCGGAAAGAAGGCTTCCTACAAGATTTTGGAGGAGCATTGCTGTGAGGATTTGATTGCATTCAGCGACAAAAGTGTTGGTGAGGTCAGGATGTTGGATGATGATCACCACCCCACCTCATCATCCCAAACTCATCCCAAAAGTACTGGATGGAGCACACAGTTCTTCCACTGCTCCACAGCTCAATGCTGGGGGGGCTTTATACCCCTTCAAGCCCACGTCCAGAGAGTCCTATTCTATTGGCAGTACTTCTCCACAGGGACTAGACAAGCTGTTTGTGGGTGTGGGCAGTTGCTCATCTGTGACAGCAATGGGAGCAACTAAATTTGAAGGGGTGTCCACAGACATTTGGACATGTAGTATAACTTCAAGGCTAATGTGGGATGATGTGAGCATGCAGTCTGCTTAATGCTAATTAGTGGGGTATATGCTTCCGCTACCTGTTAGCTACATTAGCCTGGTAGCTCCAGAGCAAAACTAACAGGCTTCTCCAAGCGATCGCTTTAAAATCGGCTACATATGAAGGCTCGCAATAAATGAGCTACATTCAGACCACAGCGTCATTAAGCACGGTTCACAGAGAGGTCAGTTACGAGCCTGTAACCTGTAGCTGTGATTAGATATGTAAAAGCAACTGCCCAAAAAGCCTGTGGGCCGTCCCGGACCAGCTCGGAAGTTGCTGAACGCAGCAGTGCTGTAGCTGAGAGGCACTGAGGCGGCTTCTACATGCATCTAAAAAGCTCCTTAACGAGAGCTCCTCCTGTCACAGACCCCCTCCCCACACACACACACACACACACACACACATATGCACACCTCCCCCAAATCCACCACAAGAGATTAACGGAATAAAAAACACTTAGTCAGGGCTTTTTTGGGCTGCTCCTTCACACACAGATGAGTTGTACAGCGTTCTGGAGTTAACATGCTTTTAAATGGACGGCCTCTGCTGACCCCAGGCCTACCGGGGCCTCGCCAGGGCTCAGAGCACAGAGAGTGTTGAAGAGAGTGGACAGAGAGTAAAGGATGTGGGTAGGCACCCTAGAATAGAATAGGTACCCCCCCTCTCCATCCAATACCTTTGTGATTAGGTGGGGAGCTGAAGATGATGAAGTGGGATGGTGATCAACCAACACTCTGAATGCAATCAGATCCTCACAGCAATGCTTCTAGTAAAACCTAGTAGAAAGCCTTCATCCCTGGACAGTAGAGACAGTTACTCCAGTTGCTTTTTTTTTTTTTTGATACCCTTGATTTCAAAACAAAGAATGAATGAGCAGGTGTCCCAATACTTTTGTCACTACAGTGTATATGCATTCTACGGCACCTGAATGCACAATGAGCCGCGGTGAAATCTGAGAATCACTGTCGGGGCAGAGACTGATTGACAGACTGCCACGAGCGAGCCGGTCAGTGATAGAGAGCAGTTTACAGAGACAGCAGAGAGAGAGGACGGGAGGGGACTCACTCTTTGATGTGTTTTCGGCAGGGGACCGAGTTGCGCATGCAGGTTCCTGTCAGCCGCTCCACGTCCTCCACGATGACGAAGGGCTTCTCCTCCAGAGTCACGATGGTCAGGTGATTATCGTCCGTCTCCGCATCTCCAAACGAGTTGAAGCGCGGCCACACCGGGTACTTCAGGGTCAGACTGCGGTTCTCCCACTTTCCCATCTACACACACACACACACACACCAGACAGCACAGGGTTACTAATAAGAGTCAAAAGGGTTACTGGTTTTAACCCCTTCAGTCCGTCACACGATTTACATTAGGCCCTACAATAGAACCCTGTGGGACGCCACAAGATATGCTAGACCAGATGGTTGCCAAATAATTCGCTTCTGCATTAGGATTAATAAAGGAGGATCAAAGGATTCCGGACAGATCCAGTGACTAATAACATTTCTTGTTAATAACTGTCCAATCAGAGCATCTTTAAGGAGTGAAGGTGGGACAACGCACATGTTCCACTGACTGTAATAGGGAGAACAGGGGGAACAGGGGGAACGCTGTTGCTGCACTGTGTGACTTTGGTGAAGCGGGTGGGGCGACAATCGCAAGAACTCCACATGCTTCTCTACCTCTCAGTGACGGTCTTGTACCTCTCAGCTGGTCCAGAAATGCATGTGAAAAGCGTGTCCCTTAGCGGTGGATCAAAGTGTGAATTACACCTTTTGACCGCAGGGGAAACTTAATCACTCTCTCTCTCTCTCTCTCTCTCTCTCCCTCCTCCACTATCTCTCTCTTTTGCTCCTCCCTATCACTCTCTCTGTCTTTCTCTCTCTCCATTTTTTATTCTATGTCTCTCTCCCTCCTCTTTTCCTATTTTTTTTCTCTCCCCTTTTCCCTCTCCTCCTTCCATGTCTCTCTCTCTCTCTTTCATCCTGTCATATCTGTTTTTCTCCCTTCTTCCCTATCTCTCTCTCTCTTCCTTCCATATCTCTCTCTCCTTCTTCCCTATCTCTCTCTCTCTCTCTCTTCCTTCCATATCTCTCTCTCCTTCTTCCCTATCTCTCTCTCTCTCCTCCTTCCATATCTCTCTCCTTCTTCCCTATCTCTCTCTCTCTCTCTATCTCTCTCTCTCTCACAAGTTCAGGTCAGTAAGCTTTACTGCTACGGTCATGTTGAGATACAGTACTGCTAGAGCTTCACCAAAAGAGCCAACTTGATCCTTTTGAGCATGTAATAAAAAAACAATAACAATAATTCATAATAATAACAACATAAAAAGTGGCAAAAAAGAACAGTATAAATAACAAAAAGAACACACACACACAAACACACACACACACACACACATGCATATAATATAAGATAGTATACTTAAAAAAAAATTCCCATCTCTCTCTCTCTCTCTCTCTCTCTCTCTCCATCTCCAGGGAACAAAGTGACACTTGAGAGCACACTGACACACCAAAGCCACACAGACAGTGACAACACATCCATCCATCTCACACACACACACAGGCTATCTATCAGAGCCGGACCTGTGGCATGCAGCAAACACACACCATTCATCAGCGGAAAACAGACACACTGCATCATAATGCAGCTCAACCCACAGCTCTCACAGCTCTCACAGCTTTCACTGCTCTCACTGCTCTCACAGCTCCTACATGAAATATCGGAATAGCTGAGAAAAGCAATTACAATACTCCTCACAGACCACACACACACACACACACACACTTTCCCATTCATTCCCACTAGATTTTAAAATGTGTCCTGGTAGGAGACCGTCTGTATACTTTTGGACATGTTGCATATTGTAATAATCGCTGTATGAGACAATATCAGTGCAATGTTTCCTTTCTTGCACACCTAGTGTATAGTATATCTGAGAGAGAGTGTTGTATGTGTGTGTGTAAGAGTGTGTGTGTGTGTATGTGTTTCCATGGCAGTTCATCAGTGCCCAGTGGCCTGTGAGTACAGATATGGGCCAAAGTCTTCAAACCAAGGCTCTGTGAGCTCTGAGAGTGATACCCAGTCCAGTGTGTGTCTGTGTGTGTATGTGTGTGTGTGTGTGTGTGTGTGTGTATGTGTGTGTGTGTGGTCCGAGTGGGAATCACTCACTGCAGCCGAAACTTTCCCAACTCGTGTCAGTGGTTATTTGGGTTAGTGCTGGTAATCCTGTCAGTATCTTGCGCTGACAGGAACGCCAGTCTTCCCTCACATGCAGCTCCACTAGATATGGCCTGTAGGACATTACTATCAGTCATATTCACAAAATATTAATAATCGACTGATGATTTGAGACCAAAAATTCCACTAAACAATAATAAGCATCACGCATTTCCTCTTCAGTTGGTAGCCAGGTACCCAACCCACTCGTTAGTACTCTCCCCTATCACATGCGCAACCAGCCACCGCCTCTTCAACAACTGCCGCTGAAGCAGCGTCACCAGGCAACCAACGCGCTCTGAGGAAAGCGCCAGGTACCCAATTCTGACGTATCAGCTAGCAGACGACCATGCCAACCAGCATCACACTGTTGAGGTGATGTAGGGAGAGAGCAGGAGCCATCTACCCACCCAGAGGAAGCAAGGCCAGCTGTGTTCTCTCAGGCTCCGACTGCTGATGGCAAGACCCAGGATTCAGGTCCGGTGACCTCTGAACTGTCATGTTCATGAAACCAGTTGGAGACCACTTCTGCCTTGTGCCATGGTGCATCATCATGCTGGAGGTAGATGTTCTGTGAGCCTGAGCAGAATTCCAGATTCACCAGACCAGGCAACGTTTGTCCAATCTTCAACTGTCCTCAGCTGTCCTGCAGCCTCAGCTTTCTGGTCTTGGCTGTAAGAAGTGGTAGTGGACATGGTCTCCTGCTGTTATACAGTTTGGACTTAACACCAGGTAGCCAACCGCTAGGTCCCTAGCTCCACCGCACCAGCCAACACCCGGCCAACATCTACCCACCCAGGGAGAGCATGGCCGGATGAGCTCTCTCAGACCCCTGGTGGCACAGTAATAGCCCTGTCGTGCTGAAAATCCCCGAAGATCAGCAGCCCTAGAAGTACTCAAACCCCCACTTCTGACACCAACTTCTGATCACCCCCCCACACACACACACATTCTGATGGTACCCAAATAGTGTATACGCTGCACCTGTGACAGTGACGTTGACGGACACATGCTCTCGCAATGGATGTAGCCCACCCGTGGGCATGTGTGTGCATTATGACAGCAATGACAGGGTGTAAGGCCAAAATCTAGTCAATGGGGGCATGTCATGTGTTGCCACGCCCCACCTTCACCGATCCCCCCACCCAAACCACCCCCACACACACAGTGCAGGAACATATAGGGCGCAACAAAGCCGAGCACAGCAGCTAAACTCCACTGCAGCATCAATTCTTAATGGAGCCGCATTCAGAACCCTCTCTCTCGCGCTCTCTCTCTTGCGCTCTCTCTCTCTCGCGCACTCTTTTTTTTTTATTATTCTTCATCCCCTCGCTCTGCTCTCCATTCCCCCTTTCTCTCCCTCTCTTCCTTCTCTCCCTTTTGCTTGGGAGCATTCAAGCATTCAAGCTGACTTTACATAAAAAAAAAGTGTAGCTCGGCTGCCCTTGAAAACTTCACGGCTACTGTGAAGTACACACAGGCGCACACACACTCACACACATGCCGACGCACACATCACACATTACCTCTAATGTCTTAAACCATTAGGAGACTGCAATTCCAAACCACTGTACTGAAAACCTTGATAGGTATTCTTTTATTTATTTATTTACGCCCCCCATCCCCCACAGCCCCCCGTCAAATAGCCCCATTGCACCGAGCCTCTTGCAAACACGTACGTATTTCAAGCCTCAGAGCTGCAGGCGATCGTTCTTGGCCCTCAGCTCCACCGAGCGGCCCCTTAATAGCACATTTCTATTGAATTAGATTTACCTCAACGCAGGCTGCTGCTTGGAATCCGTTCCAGCCGAGCATATGCGCTCTTTCCGCTCATGCCATGCACTGCTTTGAGAAATACACCCCACCTTGTAAAGTCATGTACGTACGCTACACAGCATTCACAGAAGTATGCTAATGATCAACTTCGAAGGTTTTAGCCATAGTCCCAGTACTCACAGGTGCCACAGATGGCCATTTCCACCAGTGTTTCCGCTACATACATCTTGGCGACGGCTGGCCAGTTGTGCTCTCCCGGACCACTGGTGGCACCATCATAGCCCTGTCGTTTGATCAGCATAACCTCTTTCAGCTTGAAAAGGTGCCGTAGTTTCAGTGTATTTCAGTGTAGCCCTGCTAGAGCTGCCCTGGCCAACTGTAAGTGCTATGATTGTGCAATGGTAGCATCTACAGGCAACAACAGCTCAGTTGCGAGGTCCATCAAGCCATATTTGACAAATCTGGTGTGGAGAAACTAGAGTTACCAGTGCTAAGCTCCACTAAACACCACTGGGATGATCTCTTTAGTACATTTTCCCATTCATTGCCATGTGTGTGTGTATATATATATATATATATATATATATATATATATATATATACCTTTTTTTTCCACCTCAGGCATAAAATCCTTATTTATATTATCATTCTCATTCTAAAATCAGAGTCTAGCATGCATGCCAATTCATTTGAAATATCATATTCTTTGCATTAACAGCAAAAAAAATGAAAAATATTAAAAAGCTGCTGTTTTGTGTGACAGGGTGGTTGGGTTGAGCTAGATTTTATGTTTTTTAAACATAAAACTGCAACAAAGTAACAATGTAAAAGAATGTCAGATTGTTACCATCTGCCATCAGCACTGCTAGAGCTGCCCTGGCCAACTGTTCATGCTATTATAGTGCAATGGCAGCATCTAGGGGCAACAACAGCTCAGTTGCGAGACCCATAAAGTCTTAGTTTGACAAATCTGGTGAGGATTAATAGAGTTATTAGCACGAAGCTCCACTGAACACCACTGGGAATGACCTGGAATGTCAACAGTGAGCTAGGCCTTGTGCATGACCTCATAAATTGTGAATGGGCACAAATTCCCACAGACACACTGTGATATAGGTGTGATGGTGAGGTGTCCACATACTTCTGGTCACCTAGCCTGCCAGATATGAGCCTTTCATGCCTTTATTGTAGCACAATATATAATAAGGCAACTGCAACACTAGTATTTCGTATATTTTTAGGTAAACCGCTCCATCTACGCTCTCCTTAAAACGCTTAAAAGTTGGAGAACTGTGTGGTGGAGGAGATAAGCAGCGAAGCGACAAACTGGAGAGAGAGAGAGAAGGTGAAATGAGATGGGCCGAATCGATAAAGAAAGAAACTCGTGTTCCAAACGGCACAAACACTAAGTAATGACGGCGCTTGAGCCACTCAAAATCTAATCAAACGCCGGAGGCGGCGCGGGCGCAACTTTACCGCGGCTGTGCTGCCGACGCCGCTGCTGCTGCTGTGGCCTCATTAGGGAAATATAATTAAGCAGGAGCTTTAGCAGAGCAGCGGTGCAGAGAATCCACATTAAGATGCTTAATTTCATCCTTATTGTATTGCTGAGTTTACTAGAAACCAAGTTAGCTTGTTTGTTTTTGTTATTGGCTTCACTCCAGTGAGGAAGCAGAAGAGGAAGAGGTCTGGGGGGTTTCGCTGGTCAAGCATCTGGAGTGGGTTTTTGTCGTAGCTGGGGGACGGACAGTTTTGCTGTTTATCTGTATCTATCTAGAACGTAGCACAGCTCTTATTAGCATATTATAAACTCTCTATATTAATATGAAAACACTATGGACACACATATTAAATCTCTGTACCATGACGTAATTGAGTTTAGGCCGAGAAAGGCAGCCTGTCGTTTAGTAAACAAACATACGCTAAGTCCAGGTGACCTCAGCTAGCGTTACTATGCTAGCCCTATAGAGTCTACAGCACCTTTTCAAGCTGAAAGATATGAGCTGCACAGGGCTAGCATAGTAACGCTAGTTGAGGTCACCTGGACTTAGCGTATGTTTGTTTACTAAACGACGGCCTAAATTCATTTACGTCACAGGTGATCTACTGCGGCTTCCTGCAGGTCTCGGTATGGTAGTACTGTACGTTGTGGCGCACTGAGGAATCGAACAGTGTTGGGAGTCATGAAGCGCCCGCAGCACCGACGCAAGTGTGCGTCCCTCCATTATAAACAATGCTTTCCAATTTTTGGACACGCTGTGGCATGTCCGGTGTGAGACGGGGCTTCATGTCACCACCACCACCCTCCATGGACATGGACATTTTCATGGACATGGACATTTCCATAAAAAATAGCAGCCACCAAAGATGATGCAAGTTCTTGACCTAGCAAACATGCCAATCAATTTGTAATTAATTTTTAATGAATTAATTATTAAGTCATTATTATTAGCCTAACAATTATTTTGCGTGGACAGGGTGGTACTCTGTCTGACATGAAAATACAATGAAATCAACAATTTTTTTAGTTTTTTAGATTGGATGTTTTTGGAAATCAGCTGAAAAAAAGATGAAAAAAAAGTTTTTGGTATGAAACTACACAGATATGTGAGAGAACTTTAGGGCACAAAATGAAATATAAAAATATTTATCAGAACTGCAGGGTGGGCTCTTTAAAGCAGCAGTATGTGGGAATTGGTATTTCTTGCTCCTGGGCTCCCCCTACAGTTGGGAAAGTGTAAAGTGTAATTCGTGCTTTGAGCCGCCACTAAAGAACATGTGTTTCTGGACAAGCTGGGAGATGCAGAACCGCCACTGAAAGCAAAGGAAGCATGTGGACTGAGGCGGTGGAGTGATATTACAGGATGTTACACAAGTATGACTCGTGAGCGTTGTCCTGCTCGCCTCACCAAAACGTTACACAGTGCAGTAGCAAATATAGCAAACAGTAGCAAATATGGAGATGCTAAACTCTTTATTATTAAGTCAGTGGAGCATCACAATGATTTTGAAGCTGCTAATTTAAGGTAAGAAAATTGCAGAATGTTGCTTTAATCTTTATTATTTCTATTTTTGTCATTTTCTGCTTTTTGACAATATGAATCTAGCTTTTATTTTTCACATTATATCAACATTATGATAAATGGGCCAATAGAAATGCTCCAAAATGACCAAGATACGCGGTCATGCATAGCTAATGCATACATATAGAGTAACTCCACACACATCAGCTTCTGCTTTAGCTCTGTCTGTTCCCCCTATAGCCTCGACACAGTTCTGCTTTTGGTGGCTGCATATCAGTCACTCATTAAACCCTTTGTTTACGTATTGATTAATCTCTCGGAGCGGCAGATGAGTGAGCCACATACGGAAAATGCAGTGTCTGGCCTGGCGAGGTCTTCGCAACAGCCGCCAGCCTTCAGCTGAAAGTGTTCATTAGGTAGCGGGTGACTGGGCAAGTCATTAGCACCTTTACCACCGGGACGCCGAATTAGCATTTTAATTGTTTACTCTCAGAGTGGAGATTTTGAGCTCGCCGATCTTGCGATCTTGCTCCTTTTCCCACACAGTGCCTTCCTTTCTTTCATGAGCGACTATGCTAGCATCTGAAATGTTCGTACAAGTCCTGCTGGACCGGAATCAACTCTGTACGAGTTTATTCAACACTGAAAACAAGCCATAACACAATGCAGCAGAGTCTGTAATCATGTTCTACTGCATAGCAGTAAAGGACGATGAACAGGGCATTAGCGTATAGCGGTAGTATAGTGATATACTGTAGTAGGTGCTTAAGAGCTTAACAATCAATGCGCTAGATGTGTACACCATGGTACACCACGGTTTGGGTCTCGAGATCCATTCAAGTTCAGCACAGCGGGAAAAATGCAGTGTCCTGTAGCACCCCCTTGAGGTAGCTGCTACAGCCTGTTGTGCAGAGGTCCAGGTTCCAGGGCCTCATTTCCCTCTACATTGCTGGCAACCCAAATCTAACTAACCAAACTACTGTTTGTCGACTACTGGTGTGTAATAACTGATTTACAGTGGGTACATTTGGTTTTCCATAGCAAATGTGTGTGTATTAGCATTAGCGCTAGCCTTCTTCGGTTCTGAGCGGGATTCTTCAGTGCTGGTTTATAAACAGAGCGTTTTAGTGAGAGTTTTATAAAGGTTCAGATATTATGGTCGGTTTTCATGTTCCACTGTAAAATAGCTCCACACTGCAGAACCTCAACTCCTTTATTTACCTTCTGAGAACATCCGCACTGCTGCAGCCGGCTAGGAATAACATCTATTAATGGCGCCAGATGGCGCTCTGAACAGTGTGACTTAAACAAAGAGTCTGTAGCTGGATTAGGATTAAAATAGCCAATACCCGATCCATTAAAATACGCCTGGATCTGCCCCTAGCCCAATCCACTGGTTAGGCTCGGGACATCCTTACCCACTGTTGATGTTATTACCTTATTATTTGCAGTGGTTGTTCAAAGCTGCTGCATTAAAAGGTCGGTAGTATGAATGTTCTGGGAGGAAGCAGCAAGCGGAATGCGATTTTTCCCATTTTCCACCACTGGTTTGGAAAGAATTAGGGGTGTCCATGCACTCTCTATGTAGGGAGAGCATCAAACACATCAAGGCACATTTGATGCTGCGCCTTTCCACGTACCTCCATCCAGCCAGGTGCATACACCCACACGCTGGTGGGCTACGGCAGAAACCTTCAGGTGCTGGATGGAAGGAGGTCTTATCTGAAACGCTTTAGAGCCTCTTCCCTCGGCTTCTCCGCAGCAGATAGAGGGGAATGGAATGGAAAGCAGCTGCTCGGAGATAAG
Organism: Salminus brasiliensis; assembly: GCF_030463535.1. NCBI lineage: Eukaryota > Metazoa > Chordata > Actinopteri > Characiformes > Bryconidae > Salminus > Salminus brasiliensis. The sequence continues at coordinate 4,336,777 of NC_132889.1, read as the reverse complement.
ATAAACACTCCATGGCCAGTTCTGCTGAGGGAAGATAATTAATGGCTACTCTGGGGGGGAGGAGACTCATCATGTGTGTTAGAAGCTCAGCAAACTCTCGCTGTGCAGGTCACCGTCTGTCCAGCTCTATGTTCCACCAGAATAGCTACGTTCTCCAGAGTACCGAGTCCAGATAGAGGAGCTTATCTGGAGTAGCTGGCTGGGTCATTCATCACTTAAGTTACATAAGCTGGATGCAGGGACCTTCTCACATTGACCCACACTTCAACCAATATAATAGGTACTGCACTGGTCATTTGCAGTAATTGCAGTTGTACAGATTTAGGCATGTGGTCTCTATGAATTATATGGACTAGATATGGAGTAGATTACACAGTCACATTTCTCTATCAGCCTAAAGTGTTACGTACAAGGTGATCTGTCGCCCTGGAAATTGGCTGTAGCCATTTCTGTCCTTGACTGTACACCTCAAAATAAATTCATATGGAGCCACTATTGATCTGTACCTAGGAGATGGCAACCACTATATGGCCTTTCCCTTGTTAACTGGAGACCCGTATTAGTTATCAGTACTAAAACAGCAACCACAGTGCACTGTGGGAGCAACTACTGGCTCTGTAGTTGAATCATTGAGGCCTCTGCAGTGATTGCTGGTGTCGTTTAATTTCAGAGGTTCGGTCAGGTCAACGATTAGTTGACAGTGTCAAAGACATTGATTTGTTGTTTACTTTCTAATAATAATAAAGCTTTCTAATAATGTCTTATGTTTAATGTCTGTTTTATAACATTGTGAGCTCATTGTGACAGACTGCAGGACACTACAGGAACTGTAGGGCAGCATATTTTGATCTTTTCTTGTCCTAGGAGGATTTCACAAAACAAACAACAAATCAAGCCCAACAAATTCTGTCCCAAGCCAACTGTAGCCCAACAAATTCTGTCTCAAGCCAACTGTAGCCCAAAAAAATCTGTCCCCATCCACCTGTAGCCTAACTAATTCTGTCCCAAGTCAACTATGGCCCAACATATTCTGTCCCAAGCCAACTGTAGCCCAACACATTCTGTCCCAAGCCAACTGTAGCCCAACAAATTCTGTCTCAAGCCAACTGTAGCCCAACAAATTCTGTCTCAAGCAAACTATGGCCCAACAAATTCTGTCCCAAGTCAACTATGGCCCAACAAATTCTGTCTTAAGCCAACTGTAGCCCAACACATTCTGTCCCAAGCCAACTGTAGCCCAAAAAAATCTGTCCCCATCCACCTGTAGCCTAACTAATTCTGTCCCAAGTCAACTATGGCCCAACATATTCTGTCCCAAGCCAACTGTAGCACAACAAATTATACGCACTGTACTGCAGTCCAACAAATTTTGTCCCACTCTACTGTACAGATTCCCTCAACCTGACTGTAATCCAAAAAATGCTGTGCCACACTGACTGTATCCTAACAAGTTCTGTCCCTACCTCACTGTAGCCCAACAAATTGTCTCTACTTGAGTGTTGAATTTCTTGTTTCCACAAAGATTTACAGTTATGCAAAAAAACATTAATGCAGTAGATGCTTTTCTAAATTCTCTTTACTTTGAAACAAATCGATATGAGAGCAGAGTAATGTAATAAGAGAGTGAGAGAGAGCGTGAGAGAGTGAGAACAAGAGAAAAAAAAACTTCAATAGAGCTGGTTGACAATATTATGAAGCACTGCCCCACATATGCTTTCAACACTGACCCCCTCGCAATTTACAGTGACCCTCCCTCTAATTAAGCTCAGCCAGCTGAAGTGAACTGGGCGGCACCACTGTTCCTGCATGGTGACCTACGCAGTTATCAATGCCGTTCGAGCCCATTTAGTGCCACTTAAAGCAGGGGCTTCCGTTCTGAAGTGGCTTCATTGCGTCACCCAGTCTGCCATCTATCGAGTAAAGAGACTAGCGAGGAGTTACCAGGGAAATCAAGGGATCAACTCTGCCGTTTCCTCAATGAGCATAATCAATCTGCCGTTTCCTCAATGAGCAAGTCAAACGTTGGCGGATTAAAAAACCCTGCTGTGACATCGACGAGGGGGCTGTGGTGTGGCTAGAGTGATGCCACAACATTTTAATGAACCCTGAGTGAGGGATATAAAGAGAGGCAGCAGGGGGAAAGAGGCTCTGGGGAGTTTTGGCTGCTTTCGGGGGCCGGCCTAAATTGAAGAAGAACACAGGAGTGAAAAATGAGGGCTGTTTTCCAAGGTGACAGCGGTATGGCCTGGCTTCAATTGTAGAACACACACACACACTCACAAACACACACTATCACTTGTCGCTGAAAAGGAGAAGGGGGAATAATGTGTGTGGTGAAGCAGCTTATTTCCTGCTATTATAGACCACAGCTTAGCAGCCAGGCCAATTCAGTGCAGGTCTCCATGAGGTCACTGTGATAGAGGGATTAGTGTGAGAGGGCCCACATTCCATTACTCTGTCAGACAATAGTATCAAATTCATCAGCGATACTCAGATTTATGGGTAATATCGAGAGGCCTCTCTTGGATCTAGCCAAAGGGATGGGGATGACCCCACTGAAGAGGCTCCAGGAGGAAACTGAATTGCTCAACACAAGCAATTTGCCATGCAGTCATGAAGGCCAGGAGATGAGAAAGACAGAGGGAGATAACGGCAAGCAGCAGAAATGTGCTGTTCTTGAACTGTTCTGTAGCATTAAAAAAATCCTTTCCAACTTGACCGCGGCCCGATAGAAATCAATTTAACCTCAACAGCAGCCTGACGCAATTCTCTACCAACCCAACTGTAGCCCTACAAAAGCCTGTCCAAACTTGTGTACTGCCAGATAAAAATCTGTCTGAATAGTACAATGATAAAAGTCTGAACCAATCAAATTATAGCCCGGGATTTCCATCCCAACCTAACTATAGCCCAACAAATTCTGTCCCAGCCTGACTATAGCCCAACATATTTTGTCCCAACCTGACTATAGCCCAACAAATTCTGTCCCAACCTGACTATAGCCCAACATATTTTGTCCCAACCTGACTATAGCCCAACAAATTCTGTCCCAACCCGACTGTGGCCCAACAAATTTTGTCCCAACCTGACTATAGCCCAACAAATTCTGTCCCGACCTGACTATAGCCCAACAAATTCTGTCCCAACCTGACTATAGCCCAACAAATTTTGTCCCAACCTGACTATAGCCCAACAAATTCTGTCCCGACCTGACTATAGCCCAACAAATTCTGTCCCAACCTGACTGCAGTCAAGCAAAATTCTGTCCTAACCTGATTTTAGCCTCTCAAAAGTCTGTGTCAATGTGACAGTAGCCCTACTAAAGCCTGTCTAAACTACTCTGGTACTCTGATCAAATTCCATCCCAATCCAATTATAGCCCGTCAAAGTTGTGTCCCAGCCCAACTGTAGCCTCACAAAAGTCTGTCACAATCCAATTATAGCCCCAAAAGGTTGTGTCCCAGCCCAACTGTACCTTCACAAAATTCTGTCCCAATCCAATTATAGCCCGACACAGTTATGTTCCAAACTCACTACAGCCCAACAAATCCTGTACCAACCTGACTATAACCCAACAAATATTGTCCCAACCTGACTATAGCCCAACAAATATTGTCCCAACCTGACTGCAGTCAAGCAAAATTTTGTCCCAACCTGACTGTAGCTCAACACATCCTGTCCCAACCCAACTATAGCCCAACACATTTTGTCCCAAACTGACTGCAATCAAGCAAAATTCTGCCCCAGTCCAATTATAGCCAGACAAAGTCGTGTCCCAACCCAACTGTAACCTCACAAAATTCTGTCCCAACCTGATTTTAGCCTCTCAAAAGTCTGTGTCAACCTGACTGTAACCCTACAAAAGCCTGTCTAAACTACTCTGGTACTCTGATAAAAATTCTGTCACAATCCAATTATAGCCCGACAAAGTTGTGTCCCAACCCAACTGTACCTTTACAAAATTCTGTCACAATCCAATTATAGCCTGACACAATTATGTTCCAAACTGACTACAGTCCAACAAATCCTGTCCCAACCTGACTATAGCCCAACAAATATTGTCCCAACCTGACTATAGCCCAACAAATATTGTCTCAACCTGACTGCAGTCAAGCAAAACTTTGTCCCAACCTGACTGTAGCCCAACAAATCCTTTCCCAACCTGACTGTATCCCAACAACTTCTGTCACAACCTGGTTGCAGTCAAGCTAAATGTTGTCCCAACCGACTGTAGCCCAACAAACACCTGTCCAAACTGTTCACCAGATAAAAATCTGTCTCAACTCGACAGTAATCTGACAAAAATCGGTCAGAACTTGACTACAATCAGGTAAAATTCAACTGCAGCTTAACAAAGACCTGTGTGAACATAAGTGTAGCCTGAAATTATTCAACTCAACTGTAGTCCAACATCCATCTTAACTCCACTGAAGCCCAACAAAAATCTGTTCCAACCCAACTATATCCCAAATTTCTGTCCCATCTAGACTTTAGACCCAGCAAAAATTCTGTCTGAACTGGACTGTAGCCTGATATTGTTCTCTCAATTTGACAACTGGATCGTATTCTAACCCGACTGTGGCCCAGCCAACTTCTGTCTGAGGTCAACTGCAGCCCAACGCAAATGTAGAATTAGAACTTGACCTTAAAACCTTAAACCCCTCATTTATCAGAAAAAGCCCGGTAGTTCCAGCAGTTCTTCACAGAAAAGGTTGTGTCAGAAACAGATGCCTCTCCAAACTTCCTTTGACGCAGACATCTTGTTTAAGCGAAAAAGCTCTTTATTAAGTGGCTCGCTCTTGCAGAGAATTCTGACGGCTGTATTTTGAATAGAGCGTGTCCCGTGGAGACACACTGCTGTGCGCTAGCAGTGCACACTCACACCTGTGTTAGGCAGCCTAAGCGTCCGCCAATTGGTCCCCTTTTTTGCTTCATTTGCTGAGGTGGGGATCTCACGCTGACACTAATAATTGCACAGTAGGGAGCGTCACCCAAGCATCGCATTTCAACTATCTGTGGAGAATCAGCTTCACACCACAGTGGCCTTACATCAAGCACTACAGTATAGGCATGGATATAATTACTACAGAACTGTTTCTGTTTCCACACTTAAATAACAGAGGAGAACATGCATTTGGTTTGTTTACTCTTATTGAGGAATTGTGGCTGATTTTGAAAGTTAGTAAATACAAGTTTTAGAAGAAGTTATACCATGGATTTATCATGATTGTGTCATTTGCGGAACAGAGACGAAATTCTGTCCTAACCAGACTGTAGCCTGGCAAAATTCTGTCCCATCCCAACTGTAGCCTAACTAAATTCTTAGTCTGTAGCCAGAAACTTTTTTCTGGACCTAATTGAAACCCGTAAAATTCAATCAGAATCTGAGTGAAGCCATTAAAAGTTTTACTGAACTTGCATGAGGCCACAAGGAAATTCTGTCCTCAACCCAACTGTAGCCAACAAATTCTGTCCCAACTTGACTGCAGCCTGACAAAATTCTGTCCCAACACGAAAGTAGCCCAACAAATTCTGTCCCAACTTGACTAGATGGACAAAATTCTGTCCCAGTTTGACTGTAGCCCAACTAATTCTGTATCCAAAACGAAAGTAGCCCAACAAATTCTGTCCCAACCTGACTAGATGGACAAAATCCTGTCCCAATTTGACTGTAGCCCAACTAATTCTGTCCCAACACAAAAGTAGCCCAACAAATTCTGTCCCAACCTGCTTAGATGGACAAAATCCTGTCCCAATTTGACCATATCCTGACTATTTATTTCCCCAATCTGACTATAGCCACTAAAATTCTGTCCCAAACCAACTAGCACAACAAATTCTGCTCCAACCTTACTGTGGCCAACAAATTCTGTCCCAACCAGACTGTAGCCTGACAAAATTCTATCACATCCCAACTGTAGCCAGACTAAATTCTTAGTCTATAGCCAGAAACTTTTTTCGGGACTGAAGCCATTAAAAGTTTACCTAAACTTGCATCAAGCCACAGCGAAATTCTGTCCCCAACCCAACTGTAGCCAGACACAATTCAGCTTGACAATAATCTCTCCCAACCCGACTGTAGCCTGATAAAGTACTGTCCCAACCTGACTGTAGCCAAACATAATTCTGTCCCAAACTAATAGTAGCATGACAAAATTCTGTCCAAATTATACTAGCCCAACAAATTCTGTCCCAACCCGACTACATGGACAAAATTCTGTCCCAACTTGAGTACAGCCTGACAATTTTTTGTTCCAATGAGAGAGTAGCCCAAGAAATTATGTCCCAACCAGACAAGACAAACAAAATTCTGTCCTAACCCCACTGTAGCCCGACAAAACCCTTTCCCAATTCGACTAGCCCACCAAATTCTGCTCCAACCCGACAGTACCCTGACTATTTTTTCCCAACCTGAATTTAGCTGGTAAAATTCTGTCCCAACATGACAGTAGCCCAACTAATTCTGTCCCAACCCAACTAGATGGACAAATTTCTGTCCCAACCCCACTGTAGCCTGACAAACCTCTTTCTCAATTGGACTAGCTCAACAAATTCTGCACCAACCCACATCGACAAAATTCTGTCCCAACTTGACTACAGCCTGACAATTTTTTTCCCCATTGAGACAGTAGCCCAACAAATTCTGTCCCAACCCAACTAGACAAACAAATTTCTGTCCCAACCAGACTGTAGCCCAACTTATTCTGTCCAAACCCGACTAAATGGACAAATATCTGTCCCAACCCCACTGTAGCCTGACAAAACTCTTTCCCAACATGTCTGTAGATGGACAAAATCTGCCCCAACCCAACTGAGTTTAGAGGACATTTTGTCCCAACCTGACAGTAGCCTGATTAATTTCTTTCTTCCTGATTGGATCACAGAAATTAAATCCACATGAATATGGAATACACTGCAATGGACAGTATCCGTCATATGCGTGTGTATGTTATTCATTTTAAAAACATCCAAAACCTTTAAAGCCCGGCCCGCCCCGTCTCCCCCTAACCGATAGTTTTGAGCAGCCAATGTGGGGTAAACATATGTGGATCTTCTTCAGTCCTGCCGGAAAAAGAGCATCCCAGGTGGCTTCGCATGGAGCTGCTTGAGAGAATGCCAAGAGTGTGCAGAGCTGCATCAAGGCAAAGTGGGGCTACTTTGAAGAGTTTTGAAGCCCTTCTAGGTCACAGCCTAATTCCACGTGCCACTTCAAAGATCTGATGCTTTCGCCGTCGTTCTAAACCGCAGAAGACAGTGAAAATAAGGAGAACCCATCTATGAGTAGGTGTATCCTTTTTTGGCTGGTACTGTAGGTGCCAGCCTGCATCCTCATTCATCTCTCTGAAAAAGGGCTGCTTGGATCCGTTCCTGCTGTCTTCTCAATGGCAGTTTCTTATACCGCACAAAGGAGCAGTTTGCTGCCGCAGCTCTGGCCAATATTCATTGAGTTTTGTGCAGAAATGAATGCAGTCACCGGCAGCAGCCTGCCGGTCTGCGGCAGCCTGGATAAGGACAGATGTTGGGCTCCGTCGACAGACAGTTTCTGACTTACCACTGCAACAGTCACCCAGCGCTAGCTGTTCCGTCAGTCAAACATGGTTGATTCCTGACCAGATCGCATTAGAGTGACAGGATGAGCAGATCATCTTGCACAGCTCCGCTGCATAATGCAAAAGAACTGTGAAGGGCAGGACGGGGGGGTGGTTTGCTGGGAAAGGGTGTGGCGTAGTGACCTGTCTATGAATTGATCCTAAACCGTTTTTTCATAACGTCCATTTTTAGCCGTTCAGACCCATTTACTCCCAGGAGGACTCGCTCATGGGCCCCCTCTGGTGTTTTGCAGACATTTTTGATAAAATTCTGTCCCAACCAGACTGTAGCCCAACACATTCTGTCCCAGCTCGACTAAATGGACAAAATGTAGCCCAATAAATTCTGTCCCAACCTGACTAAATGGACAAAATTCTGTCCCAACCAGATTGTAGCCCAACAAATTCTGTCCCAACCCCAATTAAATGGACAAAATTCTGGACATTTTTTTCCCCAATCTGACTGTAACCACTAAAATTCTGTCCCAACCCAACAGTAGCCCAACTAATTCTATCCCAACACAACAGTAGCCCAACAAATTCTGTCCCAACCAGACTAAATGGACAAAATCCTGTCCCAACCAGACTGAAGCCCAACTAATTCTGTCCCAACACAACAATAGCCCAACCAATTCTGTCCCAACACAACAATAGCCCAACAAATTCTGTCCCCACCTGACTAAATGGACAAAATCTTGTCCCAACCAGACTGTAGCCCAACCAATTCTGTCCCAACATAACAATAGCCCAACAAATTCTGTCCCAACCCGAAAAAAATGACAAAATTCTGTCCCAACCAGATTGTAGCCCAACTAATTCTGTCCCAACCGGACTAAATGGACAAAAATTCTGTCCCAACTAGACTGTAGCCCAACGAATGCTGTCCCAACCCGACAGCTGCCCAAGAAATTCTGTCCCAACCCGATTAACTGGACAAAATTCTGGACAATTTGTTTCCCCCAATCTGACTGTAGCCACTAAAAGCCCAACAAACTGTCTCCCTCTGGTGTTTTGCAGTCATTTTTAATAAAACTAGCTCAGATTCTTAGGCTTGTCCTTTCTTTTCCTGCTTCACCTTCACATCACCTTCAAGCTCTGACTGTTCCCTTGCTGCATAATTTGTAGATCCCACCCCTTCACAGATGAAGCCACTGAGTGTTCTTCAGCATCAGTGTTTTTCACTTCACCTGTCAGTGGTGCTAATGTTATGGCTGTTCGGCGTATATTTTCAGTCTACTTCTGGCATTACATTCTTTACTCTATTTGGTCCATTCTCTACCACATCTATCTCTCTGCTTGCCTTCTGTCTCACTCTGCCTCTTTGTCTCTTGTCCATTGGAGAGCGGTTGGACGGCAGAGATGCAGTCATTGTCCAGGTGGCACTGGCACGTGATGTGTGTTGTGGCTGCCGCTGCCCACTGTGATGGCCCGCAGCCGAAATGGCACGCAGATGCATTTCACACCGACACAGTTTATAACTGCCTCCTAAAGACTGACCACTCCAAGCCAATCCTCGGGGTATTCCACCATCCCCTGTGGAATGAGTGTGTGTGTTTACATGTGTGTACCCATATTCATTTTGTATATTTTTTCATATTTATATTTTTTGTATATATTATGTGAAAAATGCGATTGGTGCATTATTGAACATTAAACATCATCAGAAATACGGAATTAATAGAAAACTGTGAAGCATGGAGGTGGAAATGTCGTGATTTGGGGCTGCATCTGTCTCTCCACAATGCATTCAAAGCCAAAACCCCTCCCAGTACAACCAAAACACCAGTAATAATTGCAGCGCAGTGTGTTAGCATTAGCGTTAGCCTTTACTTGGGTCTGAATGGGCTCTTTAGTGCTGGTTTAGAAACAGAGAAAGGCGAGCATTTTCCCGGTTCTCCTGCTGGTAAAACAGAACGTTTTAGGGACAGTTTTATAAAGGTTCAGTTATATGGTCTGTTTTGATGATCCACTTTAAAATAGCTCCACACTATAAATAAAAGACTCTCAACTCTTTTATTTACCTTCTGAGAGTGTCCGCCCCCTGCTGCCGGATGGCTGGGAACAATGGGAACAATGGCGCTTTGAGCACACAGGATGGCGCTCTAAACAGCGTGGACTTGGAACTGGTTTGGGATTAACATAGCCAAGACCTGATCCATTAAAGCATGCCTGGATCGGCCCTAATTCCAATCCACTGCATAATTGCAATTGATAAAGCAATTAATCATACCGGAACCGGACACATCCTGACCGGGTAAAAAGCAAGTGTGTCTGTCTGCCTGTCTAGGTCTATATATGACTGTGTGTTTTGGTTTGAGGGAGAATGAGTGAGACAGGCAGTGTAAGTCGGAGGAGGGGGGGTCCGTCTGTGTCTATTTACCCAGCAGTCCCACCTTTTGGTCCCGCATCTCCTCGTCATCTCGAGCTCGGCCCTCCATCAGAGCTGGAATGTCCAGATAAATATTTATCTTAGGGCAGGAGCCCGTGGGTCCAGGTCAGTGTCTCCTGCGCTGCAGCTTTTGTCAATAATGAAATTCAGAGAGCAAACTTTCAGCCCTGCCGAGCCAAGGAATCCAATTTTGATTAACTCCAAGTTCGGCAGCTATTGAAGTTCATAGGCCGCAATCATATCTTATAGAAGGAGCACGGGGGGAGGAACTGTTATTTTCAGATAGCTGTTTGCTTTGGCTGCTGCTTAAAAGAAATGCGAATGTTCGGCAGACTTGAAGCAGTTGCCAGCTGAGTGAAGTAAACAGCTTCACGATGGACCTCAAAACGCATCCTGGCCACCTCAACACCTGGGTAGTAACTAACCCATAGGTTAGGTGTCTTGCTCAAGGACACATTAGCCATTGGCAACCTATGGACCACTGGCTCCTCCATGAGCATACCTTCTCAAACACTGGTTCTGACGGCCCACAGGCAATGACGTGTCACAGGCCAGAAAAGGCTCTGATATCACATGACACTGTTAAATGTATAAGCTCCTTGAGGAACTTTTGTAGGTTCTTCAATCTGAAACTGTGGAGGAACCTCTTAAGGTGCTTTGAGGAACCTCAAACCTCAACCTCAAATCCAGGGGAAAGAACCAGCAACCTTCCAGTCCCAGTATCTTTAGGTCACCTCATTATACTTCTCAGGCAAAGCTGGGGTCAGAACACAGGGTCAGCCATGCTACAGCACCCCTGGAGCCACGAGGTATAAGAGCCCAGCCTGTTTTGTGGACATGGGTATCAAACCCAAAACCCTCTGATCGACAACCCAGCTTTTGAACCATAAAGCCACCTGTGCCCCTTAGCCGAGCCACCACCGCCCCTGCAATCAAGTGGGTTCTAGTTAACTGTTAAGATGTACACACTCGACTGTGGTTCTATCTACTTAATCCACTGGTCATACATTGGGTCCAGACCTTTCCGTTTAGTGTTTTCCATGAACAGACATGAGCTAGAGGGCTAACCCCCACCCCCCATCACTGAGCTGTGGAGCATTGGAACTGTCTTTAGGGATGAGGTGGGGTAGTGATCAATCATCCAACCCAACATTCTGACCACACTTAGGCACTTGTCATGCTAAGCAATCAGATCCTTACAGCAATCTACAGTCTTTTTTCCCTGGACAGTAGAGACAAACAAAAGCAGGAGAGTTTTAAAACCCCTCAATTTCAGAGGAAACAAAATGAATGAGCAGGTGTCCCAATACTTTTGTCCATATAGTTTATGTATCTGCATTTTCCAAACGAAGCTAAAAGCAATCACTCGTGCACTGACTGTTCTCACGCTCTTACTCTGAAGTGTGTGTGTGTGTGTGTGTCCACACGTTGCCACATTCTGGAGGCCCACTAGTGGCCTGACGGCGGCCAAGCCGCTCCGACAGCCTCTCCGGCTTCATCTGTTTTAATTAGCTGAGCCTGCTCTTCACTCCGGCTCTCCACCTGAGCCTTTCTGTCCGTCTGGGCCGCCGCATAAAAGCAGAAGAGAGGCTCGAGAGCCAGCTCACCTCCTCCACAATCAGCACAAAGTGCTGAACGGGACTCGCCCGGCCCTCTCCACCACCTCCTTTATCCTTAATTGGCATTCTGACTGCTAGCCCTTTTCAGCCCAGCAGCTGCAGACAGGCCTCAGACAGGCCTGAGAAAGGCAGTGTGTTGAGGGGGTTGCGGAGAGGCACTGCTTCGCGCAAGTGTTGAACTCTCAGACTGAAAGGCCATTTCACAGCGTGAGCAGATGAGCAGGGAGTCGAACACTTCAGGCTCCCGCCGTTCACCTGACCACGTTCTCCAGAACTTGGCATCGCTGGCCAATGGACCACTGGCTCCTTCACAAGTAACCCAGGATCAGGAGCAGTGACGTGCCACAAGCCAGATCAAGCTCTGATATTACAGTACACTGTAAAAGTATGAGATCTTTGAGGAACTTTTGGAGGTCCTTCACACACCTTCACACCTTCAGGTTCCTCAAAGCACCTATCAATAGGCCAATGCTGACCTTTAGGGCTTCTGCATGATTTGATTGCATTCTGCGACAAGAGCGTTAGTAAGGTCAGGGTCTTGCATGATGACCACCCCACCCCAACTCATCCCAAAAGTATTAGATGGAGCACCACCATCCATCACTCCACAGTTCCACAGTTCCTCCACTGCTCCACAGCTCAATGCTGGGGGTCTTTATACCCCTCTAGCCCACGCCTGGCATTAGGCAGCAGCATGGTGCCAATAGATTCATGTTTAGCTCTCGAGCTAGCTGCAGAGAGTCCTATTCAGTTGGCAGTGCTTTTCTACAAGGGCTAGACAAGTCGCTGAATGCATTCATTTGAAGGGGTGTCCACAAATATGTGGACACACAGTGTAGCTCTTCTCAGTCTCAACGCAGACCAGATTTCGTTGTGCACCGTGACGTAAAAGCAACTAAACGGCTAAACCGCAGACGGCCGTTTTCCCCAAAACCAATCTGAGCTAATTCAGCATGGGATTTTTTTGAGGGCCGGTCTGCAGGTTTTGGTTCGACCGAATAAAATCCTGCCCGCATTAAATCAGGCACAGTAAATCAGAAGCAACTCTAATCTCTTCCTTGACTCGTCCGTGAGACGAGGCACAACGCGCTGTTAGCGGAGCTCGGCCGGGCTGTTTTTGTTCCACTAAAACTGTGACTGGTTGCAAAATAAATCAATTAGTCTGCTGGCGTGTTCCTGCGAAACCCAGACAGTTATCAAAATAGCGCCGGTTGGCCCAGGAGTGCTGAAGCAGCAAGCAGGGCAGCTAATCATTCGCTCTTTGTGTGTGTTCTTCATTTGCATCTGCCTCAGATCTGTTTTGCCATTTTAATGAACGCGTACAGCAGATGTTTATGAAATATGAAGCTCATATTCAGCGGGGAGCTGGGGAGCCTGCTTTTATAATAATGACTAACACTCACGCAAATGTGTTTTTCAACAAGCTGTCAGGATCTGATAAAGGGAGGAATCGCACATGTAGCGGAAGGAGGCGCTTTACGAGGCGACACAACCGCCCTTGGCTCCACGCAAGAACCTCGTACCTCCAAATTGTCAACTTTACAGGAGAAGGAAAAAAACTTGGGCTGCAGTGGATACTCGATGACGCTGACCCTGAAAATGCGCCGACATTCATATTTTCATAGAAGGTCTTTAGCAGACGCTCTTTTCCAGGGAGACTGTTTACTGAAAATACCCTTAGCTAGTTTATATCGGCTAGAATCCAAAAGATCCCTCTAAACTTAGACTCTACTAAATACAGATGCCAGTCTGGGGACCATAATACTCTACACACTCTACACTCTGCCTAAGTACTCTCAGAAGAGGAGGGTTTTCAGTCTGGGTTTGAAGACAGCGAGCGTTTGACTCTGCTGTTCAGACACCCAGGGGAAGTTCTTTCCACCACTTCGGTGCAGGACCGAAAAAAGCCTGGACGCTCGTCTTCCGTGGATCTTAAAGGATGGCGGGTCGAGCCGAGCCGTACTTGAAGCTGGAAGGGCTCTTGGTACAGATCGGGGTTTTGACCATCGCCATCAAGTACGGAGGGGCTGGCTGGTCCAGTCTTGTCTTTGTAGGCCAGCGTCAGGGTTCTGAATCTGATGCGGGCAGCAGCTACAGGAAGCCAGTGAAGAGAGGACACAGCAGAGGAGCTGAACGCTGCTGAATTCTGGATCAATTGCAGAGGCCTGATGGTGCGCAAAGGAGGACCAGCCAGAAGGGACATCAATATTTTAAGCCGACATGTCATTTTACCATTGTTTTATAAAACTTTTATTTTATTTATGACTTCTTTAGTTTTTTAGGTGTCTAAAACTCTTCAGATCAAAAAACAACTGCATTTATTTCCTCATTACTACTAATCTAACTGCTGCATGAGCTCAGTTGTTTAAGGCCCCATTCAGAGCTACAGTTTTAAAAACAGCTGGGGCTGCAGCAGCGGAGTCTGACCTGACTCCCAAAGAGATTTTTAAAGGTTTCCAACGACCCACGATAATGAATGTATGAGAACCTGAAATTAGCACAAAACTGAAAGCTGGCTTGTACACGACACTGGCGCAACGCCCACAAGCACCTGACGGGAAAACGCACAGGTGCTATAAACCCCCCCTAAGCATCGAGCTGTGGAGCACTGTGAGAACTGTGTTCTCTGGAATAATGGTGGTGCTCCAACCAGTACTTTTGGGATGAGTTTGGGAGCTGGGGATAGATAAGTTAGTGTGGGGTGGTCATCATGCGACACCCTTAAATCACTAACTCTCTTGTCTAATGCAATCAAACCCTCACAGCAATGCTGCTCCAAAATCTAGCAGAAAAACGTCTTCCCTGGACAGTAGAGAAAGTTACTCCAACAAAAGCAGGATCGACTCTTTTTTATACCCTTGATTTCAGAGGAAACTAAGTAAATAAACTGGTGTCCCAATACTTTTGTCCATATTGTGCTCATCACCCAATAGCCAGGCGAATAACATTGATTATCTGGTTCCAGTGGTGTACCAGATGTACCAGATGTACATATTACGCAGCAAATGAACAGATCCTTCCTTGGAAAGTTTCTGGTAGGTACTGACCACTGCCTACCGGGAACACCCCACAAGGCTGGCCCAGGTTTTGGAGATGCTCTGACATTCCATCAGCATCAACTTCCAGACCTGACTGTTCACTTGCTGCCTAACATGTTGATTCCACCTCTTGTCAGGAGCCATGGTAACCACATAATCAATGGTATGCATGTCCTGGTCAGTGGTTCTAATGTTATGGCAGACTTCTCTGTACTTCAGTAGTGTTGTCTCATTACTCTGACTCAACAAAAAGTGCCCACCGATCTGAACCTGCTTCTCAGAAAGCACCGCAGCGCATCCAACAACAAAGGCGGCACTGAGCTAATTGTATATGGTGACAGAACAGAAGCAGTGTACCGGGGGACAGTGCCAAACTCTGTGGCCTCCTGATGATCTACGCCGCCTCGTGGTTGCTGTGGTCACAAGCATTAGTGCGAACTTCATCAAAGAGCAATATTCTTTATGGCGTGCTGACCACAGCAGCAGCAACAGCGGCAGCTGCGGCGGCGGCCTTTTGCTGCCGGCCCTTCCGTCAGAGTGACGCAACAGATCCCGCTGCAGTCCATCAGAGCTGTAAATCTGCTCGCAGCTTTTGTCTTTGCTCGCCCAGCACTTCGGCGCTGATGAATTGGCTTTGTCAGATTAATATCAACGTAGCGTGGAGCCAAAGCGCATTACACTCCTATTATGTTCTCAAAAACAATGCATCTGTCATGTAGCGGCCCGTCCCCGAGTGCAGTAGCTCACACTGAGGCTGGGGACCAACTGGGCTCTGCGGACACACACCTACAAAGCTTGTTTTGGTACTCCTCAGTGTGGATGCCTCGTATTGCCGGCTAGTGTCATCTAGAACTACACTAAATGTAATTACACATTTACTCATACAGTTAACCAAAAACAACACAGAATACTAAATAAATATAATAACCACATGTGGACAACATTTTTATACCCCTCGGTTAATAAAAGAAAGACCCACAATGGTCACAGGAATAACTTGAATCTGACAAAAGTAATAATAAATAAAAATGCTATGAAAATTAACCAATGAAAATCAGACATTGATTTTGAACCATGGTTCAACAGAATTATTAAAAAAAAATGAATCTTAATTGCTTAATAGGATTTAGGTCAGGGCTTATAGAAGGCCACTTCAGAATAGTCCAATGTTTTCCTATTGGTCATTTTTGGGTGTTTTTAGCTGTGTTTTGGGTCATTATCCTGTTGCAAGACTCATGACCTGCAACTGAGACCAAGCTTTCTGACACTGGGCAGCACATTTCTCTCTAGAATCCCTTGATAGTCTTGGGATATCCTTGTACCCTGCACAGATTCAAGACACCCTGTGCCAGATGCAGCAAAGCAGCCCCAGAACATAACAGAGCCTCCTCCATGTTTCACAGTAGGGACAGTGTTCTATTCTTGATATGCTTCATTTTTCCATCTGTGAACATAGAGCTGATGTGGCAAAAAGTTAAATTTTTGTCTCATCTGTCCATAGGACATTCTCCCAAAAGCTTTGGGGCTTGTCAACATGTAGTCAAAATCGATGTCTGATTTTCAGTGGTTAATTTTCATAGCATTTTTATTTATTATTTTTATTACTTTTGTCAGGTTCAAGTTATTTCTGTGAAACATTGTGGGTTTTTCTTTCATTAACCGAGGGGTACCAACAGTTTTGTCCATGTGTGTATATATATATTAAAAAAATACATATGTAAAAAAATACATTTACATATTACACCTGGGTTAGCTACGTCTTCTATTTCCAATATAAAAATAAAAAAAACAGAGTGCCTTTTGTGATTATGGCAGTGTCCCTCATAAGTATCACAATGTACAATTAGCTCAATTAGTCCTTTGTTGTTGGATGCACTGTAGTGTTTTCTGAGAAATCAGGTCAGATCAGTAAGCAATTATTACTGAAACAGTTAGTCAAAGTAATGTTAAAACACTACTGAAGTATACGGAACATAAGGAAGTCTGCACCGATCAGCCATAACATTAAAACCACTGACCGGGGTGAATACCATTGATTAAATAGTTATAATGGCAATGGTGTTGAACTGTCTTAGTTCTTGAAGTCGATGTGTGGAAGCAGCAAAAAATGGGCAAGCCTAAGAATCTTCGACAAGAAGGCCTCAGCGACTTAAGGGTCAGAGGATCTCCAAAACACAATGGTTGCATAGCTTCAGTGGTTCCCACTTCCATCCTGTTGCTATGCTGTGGCTATGCTGTTGCTACTAGTTAACTTTGTTATTTTTTTGGGTCTTTTTTGCATAAGTCCGGTGAAAACGTTGTATGCAAGCCTAAATTGTGCAATCAAACCCAACAATCTGGGGTTCGATTCAGAGTCGGAAACCCAAGAATACTACTGAACTGGAGGCCACTGTCTAGGCAGAACATGCTAAGGTTCCTCTGGAACGCCACCAGAAGCTGGTGTCTGGCTATGCACCACATTTGCAGCAGGTGAGAACTGCAGAAGGGGCTCTACTAGGTACTGAAGCCGCTTGTCATGAAGGGGTTGAATAATTCGGAGACTGCAGTTGTCGTAAAAAGTGGCATTTTGGGTTGAGTCCAGTAGAAGGGCATCAGGGCATGTAGTTTATTTTTATATATATATATATATATATATGCAAATGAGGGGAAAAGTGTGATAGGGATAGATGTCATGCAAACAGTAAATATACATGAGAGCTGTACCAGAAACATGCCATTCTCTGTTGTCTGGCTCCAGGATTGTGTCCAGGAGCCAAAACAAAGCGTAACTGTTCGCAGCCCTCAGCCAGAGCAGCACCCGGCGCCCGTCTGTGTTCTGCTTTAATCAACATCAACAAGCAGCAACTTGACATGGAATTAATTCATGTAATTACTTTCATGTGGATTCAATTTGGCATCACAAACAGCCTGATCTTTGCAGCTGTCAGCGTGGCGCAGAAAACGTCAAGAGCACTGTGTAAGGTCTCCACCGTGGCCACCGGCTCGGAGAGAAAGACAGAAAGAGAGAGAGAGAGAGAGAGAGAGAGACAACTGTCTCGACTACTCCACTCAACGTCAGTACTCAGTCATTCAACTCAGACCATTGACTGAAATTGGCCTTCTCAAAGAATCCACACTGATGGACTGGGTCGTTCTGCATGATGATGAGGCTTATTTTACTCATAATCCAGTAGTGACAGCCCTGTCACATATAGAGGCAGGGGTGCAGAGGTAGACCGAGGAGTTCGCAGAGGCTGAGAGAGTCGTGGGGTTATTTATAGAGCGGGTGTAGCCGCGCTACCGAGCCATCTGCCACTGACGGTCCCATCAAACCCCAGTCCCAAACCCCAAACATGGCGAGGTCTGCAGGGCTAAAGGGAAATAAAGGAGACCTCACATGGCACTGGGCTCAGGAAGGGCTAGAGCTCAGATTGTATTCAGCCAGGGCTCTCTGATCTCAAACCCAACTGATCTCAAATCTCTCTTGGAAGAGAACCACAACAGATGGTTCTCAAAAGTACCACTTTTTATAAAAGAGGTGTGTGAAGAACCTCTGCAGAGCTCAAACAACCTTCAGATAAGGCTTCTACACCATTGAGGATGGTACCATCACCAACCATCAGAATGTAGCAATGGTGGGTGTTTTGGGTCTTGACCAGCATAGGGGCAAGACAGCATTTGATGGTTTAGGTGGTCTACCAGCATGACCAGCCCGAACAAAGTAGGCAGTCAGTATGACCATCAAGACCAAACTGGTCAACCAGCATGTTCATGCTCCTGATCATGCTGGTTCCCAGTATGAGGATTTTGACCATGCATGTCCACCAGGATGACCAAACTTGTAGACTAGCATAACCATACTGGCCGACCACCTTGACCAACATGGCTAAGTTTGTTGACTACCATGACCATGACCATGACTTGATGACCTGCTTGTTCAAGTTTGTCAACTCAACCGACAGCTAGTCCATTGAACTCAAAGGAAAGCATACGCTAAGCTGGATTACCAGCATGGGGTATGTTTATTATCTGGATGGCCAGCTTTTCAACCGCATTGACCATTAAAGACCGGCGTAGACCACCTGAAGCCAGCTACTAGATCAAGCTGATTGTGATTATTTATGCCTGTCTGTAGATCAGTATACGGTAAAGACGTAGTGGACGTTGAAGAAGTCGTCCATTAAGAAGCCCTGAGCGACTTTGTCAAAGGCCAGATCATAAGGACTAGATGACTAGGTTGGAGAATCTTACAACTTCAGGAGGTCAGCAATGGTGAGCACCTACTGACAGAGGCCTGAGCTGACACAAACCACAAACCTGGCGACAGGGTGTTGGGTGCCAAAGGTTCATTAATACTCAAGAGCAACAAAGGCTAGCCCATCTGGTCTGAAATGACAGAAGGGCTGCGGGGGCAGCAGTCTCAGAAATTTTTAATAATGTTTTGGGGAGGAATGTGTCACAACACACACTACACCTGACCCTGCTGTCAATGGGGACCCGTAGCTAGCACCTTCAGAGGCACAGGTACAGAGGCCAGGGTACTCGTTTGTTCGCACCACTACACTACCGATTACAGAATACGTAAGGGGGGTGGGGCAATATGACTGCAGCATATTTAAAGAACCTTCCAATTGTCCATAGCTTTGAATGGTGGTGGCAACAAAGGGAGCGAGGAACCTCTGGAAAAATGGTCTAGACTCTGGGAGAAGGATTGAGGACCGCTGGCATCAGTGCAAAATTGTACGACCAATAGAAAGTTGCGTAACACAAATGAGTTCAGTAAAATTGAGGAACGTGTTTGTTCAACTTATTAGTCTGAACTCCCCTAGCTGCGAGGTTGAAAAAGGCCTGTCCAACATTACGGCATTAAAAACATAATGATTTAGATAAGCTTCTCTACAAATGCGATTTCCAGCTGGGTTCTGCAAAGCTCAAGCTTTACCGCTGGGGTCCAATTTAGCACACTTTACTCAGCTGTAACCCAAATCCAATAAGGTATCGGTGAGACAAACGCGGCTTAACGAGCCAGAAGAGGAGATATTAAGATAAAACGCCAATTTGTGGCTTGTACGGAAAACCAGGCGACCTCCTGGCAAAGAATCGTCAAGTCGGACAACTCCCACAGTCCCTGTGATCATATCCGCCTCTCGGACCGTGATGAAGTGGACCTCTCGGAGCGTGGCAGCGATTCGTGGAGCAGACGCAAAGTCATGCTTTTCATAAGTGCCCGCGTCTCTCAGTATGGGACCAATCCTGCCAATTAAGCCTCCTACCAATATCGACTGAGCTGCAGAAGCGTCCACACAAATCAATTCCCTCCATTGTTCTGCTCTTCTAATTATTCCTACTGCTGCGATTCCACTGTCCTGCTGCCTCCCGGAGACGGAAGGAGAGGAATCGGCAAACAACACAGCCGACTGCAATGCACACGTATGCCTGAACGTATGCCTGTGTGTCCACAAGGTGCTTGTTTAACTTGTGCTTGAGTGTTTCCAACCGCAAACCTGAGTGGGTTGAGATCCAGAAAAAGCCCATGGCCTAATTACAGCTCCGAATTTGCAATATCTGGCAACGTGTGGACGAAATGGCGAGGTAATTACTGCACTGACACACTTCTACACCGTCCCAGGCTGTAATTAAAATGGCGGCTTCATGGGCACTAATATTGTGTGAACAGTTGTTAATGACGCTTTGCTTGAAGGAATTATAATGGAATTGGAATGGTGCTGGTAAAGAGGTCAGCAGCCACAGCTGAACTGGGGGGTGGAAAAATACATGTCGTGATACATCGACCTGAAGCTCTTAATTCAATTACACAGGTTTTTGGACTTGACCATTTGTTTTGGACAGAATAAAATCGTTGGGCTATTTTAAAATATAAAAATAAATATAAAAAAGCTACTGATAATAAAAATAGAGGATAGAATAATGAAATAATAAAAAAAAATTCAATATAATTGCAAAATAATCAGATCAGACTAAAATCAATCATAATGAAATTGGAATTTATAAAGCTGAATCATGATGATATTTGAGAAGCTGTGATGCAGCATATCAATCAATATACTGATATAAATATATTGAATATATTGATCCAATCTTAATTTGATTGAATCATGGTAAAATATTTTTAATCGTTTCCTAACACACTGCAATTGTATAAAATCTGAACTGAATCGTGGTGAAATGGAGGATTTTGTGATGCACTGAATCATTTTCTACAAAAATAATTGAATTGAAAAAAGGAGAATTGTTTACTGCAGAATTGTAGCTTTGAAGATTTCATGATACACTGAATCATTTTCCAAAGAACTGAACTGCAACTGCATTGAATCTTAATCGAACTTTGATTCAACGATTTCAAGACGCACTAGATAGTTTCCTAAGAAATCATAGTCATCTGATTGAAATTGTGAAATTTAACAAAAAAACTTCCTAATGGAATTAAAATTGCCTCAAATCTGAAATTAATCAGGTTGAGGTTTCAAGTATCGTTGTGAACTGAACTGTTTCCCAAAGAACTGTCACTGAATCAGAATGTGGACAAATATGAAATCACAATGCACCAAATAAATTAATTGAAATGGAATTTGATCTATTTCCTGATATCCGTATCATATCAGAAACAAATCATGGTGAAATGTTAGGGTTTTACTACAAACTAAATAATTTCCTGAGGAACTGTTTTTGAATCAAATCCAAGTTTAAAGTAAAGTTTAAGGTATTGTTATGCACTGAACTGTTTTCTAAAGAATCACATTTGAACATGAGATACAGAATCCAGTTTTGTGATATAGTGAATCATTTTCTGAAGAATCAGAAATGCATAAAATGTGAATCGGATTATGGTGAACTGATTGATTTCATGGTGCACTGATTTGTTTCCTGCAAAAATGTTATGTCTAAAGTGTTTATAATATAATATATATATAAAACTATAGATAATTTCCTGAAAAATTCAAATCATATTGTATCTGAAACAAATCATGGTTTGAGCCTTCATGATAAATTGAGTAATTTCCCAGAGAATCATAGTTCAAATTTAAACTGAAGGATGGTAAAATACTAGATGATGAATCAGTGAATCATTTCCTAAATAATTGAGTGAGTGAATCATGAAGTGAAATTTGAGGTGACATAATACACAGAATCATAATATACTGAATCATAATACGCTGAATCATAATATGCTGAATCATAATTTACTGAATCATAATATACGGAATCGTAATACACTGAATCATAATACACTGAATCATAATTTGCTGAATCATAATTTACTGAATCATAATATACAGAATCATAATACACTGAATCATAATACACTGAATCATAATATACTGAATCACAATACACTGAATCATAATTTACTGAATCATAATACACTGAATCATAATATACTGAATCATAGTACACTGAATCAGTATACACTGAATCATAATACACTGAATGTAAAATGAATCATGGTGATTTTTAAGATGCACTAATTCACTCCTAAAGAATCATATCTGAATCAAATCATGGAGAAATATGAGATCATGACGCACCGAATCACAATCAATATACCAGACCTACCTTTTCCCATTCTCTGTCCTTATTCAGCACGATGACCACCAGCTTGGGATGCTCCTGGTAGCCGTCCTCCGTGAAGGATAAATCTCTGCCATCCCAGGTCACGTTCATCATGTACCTGCAGGACACACACACACACATGCAGAGCTGATGATACCCAGGAATAGAGCAGGAAGTCCAAATATATCGCACCTAACCTCACCAGGAAGAACAGGGAGGAAAAAAAACACTGCCAGTCCTGCTGATCTGAATTCTATACGTAAAGAAATCAACATAATGTATGGAGGTCATCTGGAGCGTGCGGGGCCGGAAGACACCAGGAAGAATTAATGAGCCATCCAACAACTAACGGCTGACCCAAATCAGATGTCACATTAAGCAAAGATGAAAAATCTGCTGGGGATATTATTAGTATCGTATGAAATCCACATTTGTCAATGCCACGCGAGAGAGAGAGAGTGAGAGAGAGAGAGAAAGAGAGAGAGAGAGAGAGAGAGAGAGGATGAGGAAGAGAGGGTGACAGACAGGGTGTAAGGGTTGTCTGAAACCAGAGGGGAGATAACGAAATAAGGAAGTGTGTGTGTGTGTGACAGGGTTCTTGACATTTCGCAGCGCCTCTGTGTTCTCATACCGTTGCCTTAAGCGCGAGACGTAAAGCTACGTGTAGCCCTCCTGCGCTTCACACTGGGCCACATGCCCTCTACCTAGGGAGACCAGGGTGCTAAAAACACACACATACACACCAACATACACACTCATATATACACCCACATACACACCCACATACACACTCATATATACACCTACATACACACCGATATACACACTCATATATACACCCACATACACACCCACATACACACTCATATATACACCCACATACACACCCATATACACACCCACATACACACTCATATATACACCCACATACACACCGATATACACACCCACATACACACTCATATATACACCCACATACACACCGATATACACACCCATATATACACCCACATACACACCGATATACACACCCACATACACACCGATATACACACCCATATATACACCCACATACACACCGATATACACACCCATATATACACCCACATACACACCGATATACACACCCACATACACACCCATATATACACCCACATACACACTGATATACACACCCATATATACACCCACAAACACACCGATATACACACCCACATACACACTCATATATACTCATATATACTTATATATATATATATATACTTACTCATATATATTTTCCTCTCTCCGTTTTTTAGCCCTGTAAATATTAGCCCTGTATGAAGCGATAGTAAGTCATATAGAAAGACCTCAAAACACCATTATCATCATTATTCCCACATTACACACTACTCCCTATGTAGTGTACTATGCAAGTTACAGAATGAAGGTTTCTAAATCTAAACAGAGCATTAATATATGTATATATATATATCTGTAATAGAAGAGTATTTACATTTATTTATATGTGAAACTGAAATCTAGAGCTCTCTGTGTGTAGACGCTGTAGTATAAGACTTAGGTAGTTCACTGCATTGGGAGTAGGGAGGTATTCAGCCAGATACATGCATGCATTGCGACGTCAGCGTTTTCGTAATGTTCTGTTCTTCCCGGTTCACACAACGTTTTTAAAATCTCCAACGTTTTCAAAAATCCAAAAAAATGGACCAAAAACAACATTTTGGTGTGGATGAGAGGACAAAACGCAGCCCAAAACCTCTGCTTTTAAAAAAAATCGGATGTGAACTTTGGACGGGGCCTAAAATAGAACCTTGTGGGACTCAAGGGACGAAATGTACACAATGCTCAATAATTTACAATGATTTTTGCATTGGGACTAATAACTAAACAATGGACTTCAGGTTCAATGTGTTCGCTGTCAACAGAAGTCCATTTTAAAAGATTTTAAGAATATATTTAAGTCATTTTGGAGCATTCCTATTGGTCCATGACAGTTTGGCAAGTGCCAGGCTCACATAATTTCAAAAAGTGGTGAAAACTGGTGAAAATGGAGGTACAAAGATTTTGCACAAAGGTGAACATTTATAAGCCTACAGGCCCATGAAGTGTGTGTGATTCTGTAATTGGCATCATGCCCATACTAGGAAAGCTGGATTTCCTAATGATCGTTCCATATCGCGCCCTATGACCTAAGGCCATCCAGGTGCTTGTTCAGTCCTTTGCCATCCTGGCTGCTCTTCCTATGCCTACCATCAGGTCTCTGCAACTGCTCCAGAATACAGAGGCACAACTTGGCTGGGGAGCAATAAGGGATAAAGTATGGAGGGCGATGGGAAGGATGAGAACAGCCTGTTGTAGATACAGTTCAGTTAATACCAATCAATCAGCACTTGAAGGCCACAACCTATGAGGGTCTTCTAACAGCTAGTTCCAGGATGATGATGCACTTTGTCACAAAGCAAAGGTCCTCTCAAACTAGTTTCAGAGGTCAGTCATCTTCACTGGCCTTCCCGATCATCGGATCTGAATGCAGTAGAAGACTTAAGGGATGTGGTAGAACAGGAGACTCAGAGCCTGAAGGTTGCAGGAATTGCAGACACAGGAATGGTTCCAGCATGTCATGAAGAATTGAGGCTCTTTCTAAGAGAGTAAAAGGAGGCCATACCCAGCATTAATACTAAATAATTGTTCCTAATAAATTGCTCAGTGAGTCCATTTTCCAACAGCATTACTGAAGAAGAAAATGGCCAGTTCACCTGATGGACCTTCACCACCAGCATATATATCTGCATTTTATGGCTACTGTGAAAAGGGCTTCATGGGAAGCGGCAGAGTGCTGAGTAATGCATCTCCGGCCGTAGGCACCGCGTTTCAAGACGTTAGAAGTCCCGCGCCCTCCGCGATTTACAGCCGCAGTCAGGTGGCTGAACACCTCACAGCCCTGCTGAATTGATTGGGAACACTGAAGTTTCAATCACACTAGATATTTGTCACACCCTCCTCCAGGGGATCCCATCAACGATCCACTTCTCCATTCTTCAGAACAGCGGGTGCAGCCTCACACATGCACACACACTGGAGCTGAGTTAGTCTAAGTCCTAATGCACAGCTCTCTGTCTTTCATATAATAAAAAAAAAACAACCTGTCCAAGGGTTTGGGCATCCTAAGCATTGTAAAGGCTCAGATATTTTTGATCAGCAGATCCAACATCAGATTTCTAAATCGGATTCTTCAAACCTCCTCACCTCTAAGCAACTGCCTAAGGGTCTGAAAGCAGAAGCAATTGAGGCCTAATTGAGGCCGAGGAAGGCCATCAAGTCAGGTGTTTCAGCTTGCCGCCTCTATAGTGCACAACGTCATTAAGAAATGGCAGTTCAGGGGAACTGTGGAGGTCAAGATGAGATCTGAACTGGGTATAGAGGGAACTCCCACCCCACAGGACTGCCAAGAACCTGCATTATAGTTTAAGCATTGGTCAAGAAGGTGGTGCACTATTCTACTGTGCAGAGACAGTGCATTCCTCTTCTGTGTAGCTTTACTGTAGCCAAAGGACAATTTCAGAAAATTCCAGATATCCCAGATTATTATGTCTGAATGACTGACTGGTTGAGATGTGGACAGAGTCATTCAGAGTGGCTCTGGTGTGAAATCTCACAGATTTAGTGATGTTTATAGTTATAGCTGGTGATGGGAGCCAGGGGTCATCATGACTACAACACATATGTAGACATTGTATTTACTGCAGTATTTACTACCCAAAAGTGAACCACCATTGTGTGGTCCTAATTTTTTGCAGTCCTTGTTTTCTGTGGTCCTCATTTTCTGCTGTCTGTTTTCTGCGGTCCTCATTTCCTGTGATCCTTGTTTTCTGTGGTCC
This sequence comes from Salminus brasiliensis, assembly GCF_030463535.1. Taxonomy (NCBI): domain Eukaryota; kingdom Metazoa; phylum Chordata; class Actinopteri; order Characiformes; family Bryconidae; genus Salminus; species Salminus brasiliensis. The sequence goes on along the minus strand of NC_132889.1, from coordinate 4,310,713 downwards.
TCATTTATTGCAGGCCTTGTTTTCTGAGGTCCTCATTTTTTGCAGTCCTCATTTTCTGCTGTCTGTTTTCTGCGGTCCTCATTTCCTGCGGTCCTTGTTTTCTGAGGTCCTTATTTTCTGCGGTCCTTGTTTTCTGTGGTCCTCATTTTCTGCGGTCCTTGTTTTCTGTGGTCCTCATTTTTTGCAGTCCTTGTTTTCTGAGGTCCTCATTTTTGCCGTCCTCGTTTTCTGCTGTCTGTTTTCTGCGGTCCTCATTTCCTGCGATCCTTGTTTTCTGTGGTTCTCATTTTTTTGCAGTCCTTGTTTTCTGAGGTCCTCATTCTCTGCAGTCCTTATTTTCCATGGTTCTCATTTTGATTCTACTGAAGTTTAACACCTTTAGTCACCTTATGTGAGTTTTGTTACCAAAGAACAGCCCCACCAGTTTGCACAGAAGTCCATGTAGTTACTGAGTAAAAGACCTTAGTGTATAGTGTATCATATAAAAGAGGTTATATATTGACAGTAAATGTTAGAACCCGCTATACGTTCCAGCACATTCTGTATGTATTTTGAAAATACTTTTTAGGCCAAAAACATAAAGCAAACATATTACGCCACAACGTCCCAGGCACCACACAACTCAACCGAAACGACTTCAGGTAAAACGTCAGAGGGGTTCAACTCTTCAGACGTCTGATTCCGATCACCACCACTGTAAACAGTTCTGCCTCTGTAAGTGTCTCTAGAACTGAGCACTTCAAGGGGTGTCTTAAATTGTTCCTTAGAGATGTCAAAGAGTTTTCTGTCTTGACTGTGGGACAGGTGGTGAATTGATGATCCCTGATCTCCTTCTTTACCGGATGTGTTTCCATCGGCAGTAGGTCTGCAGATCTGCAGCTTCGGCCTGTTTCCACATCTGCAATCTCAGGATATAAGGGATTGGGATTTTCGCTCACTAGGGTGCGAACAATGGAAGTGTACCCTCAAAGCTATAACCTGGTCCTCAATGTCCCATTCAGTCTGGAGGTACACAACTGCAAGGACTATGACCACTGAAAGGACCAACCCAGGGACTATTTGTCCACGCAACACCAGTATGGCCATGGCGTATTGTCTTGTGGCTCTCCGCTCTCATCTTGCCTGCTTTCCACCAATTACTGACTGGTCAGCAACTTCTCTACACGTCTCAATTTGAGCTTCAGTGCAGCAGCTCAGGAGGGCAAAGCCCTCAGCCTGTTATTCCCTGTCCCCTACAGGTGTCTGCCCTGTGGACATCAGCAGTGAACCATGGATGCAGACAGAGAAAGAGAGAGAGAGAGAAGTTGAAGAGTACAGGAGAAAGAGAGTAGAGTCACATATGGTTTGGGTCATTTTTTGGGCTGCTGTCCAGGCTTTAACAGGCCAAACCTCCAGTCTTGCCAAATAACCCCTGTCCTTTTACTCACTGCTGTCCACACCTTTACTCCTTCCTCCTTCAGGTCCCACTGACCAAGAGCACACATTGGCATGCTATTACAGTACCATGCCGGAACTCAGTGAGCTCTTTAGGACCACCCATTTCTTCACATGTTTTGGAAAAAAGAGCGTGAAGAACCTTTAAATTGACTGAGAACCTTTACATCCATTTCTTTAAACTTTTAAAAGGTTATTTCCACTTTTTGGGATCTTCATCTTCTGCCGTTTTTATTTTCATTGGTCCAAATTTCTGCTGTCCTCGTTCTTAGCAGTTCTCGTTTTCTGCTGTCCTGTTTTGTGTGGTCCTCATTTTCTGCAGTCCTTGGTTTTGGTGGTCCTCGTTCGCTGTGGTCCTCGTTTTCTAAAGTCCTCGTTTTCTGCAGTCCTTATTTTTTGTGGTCCTCGTTTTCTGGGGGCTTCCTTTTTCTGCAATTTTCTTTTTCTGTGGTCCAGATTTTCTGCTGTCCTTATTTTTAGCAGTTCTCGTTTTCTGCTGTCCTGTTTTGTGTGGTCCTCATTTTTTATGCAGTCCTTGTTTTTGGTGGTCCTCGTTAGCTGTTGTTCTCCTTTTCTGGGGTCTTCATTTTCTGCAGTTTTAATTTTCTGTGGTCCAAATTTTCTGCTCTTCTTGTTTTCGGTGGTCCTCGTTCACTATGATCCTCATTTTCAGTGGTCTTCTTTTTCTGCAGCCCCCTTTTTCCGGGGTCCTCATTTTGATCGGCGTTGGAAACTCCTTTTCACTGAGTTTGTGGTTCCTGTATACATCAGCGGACAGAGAGCGAGTGTAGGGAAATTTAGCGGTCAGCTGAGGGAGAGTTTTACATGTGTTGCCATGCATGCCTGCACAGCGGCCCACGGTCCTGTGCATTCTGGGTGCTGGAGTGTGGATAAATCAAGGCCTCCTTTATTAGGCTGTTTCACCAGGAGCCGTGGCATGAAGCAAGGCAGGCCGTACATCCCTCCACTCCCCCACCTCCCCAAATGCCCCACATACAGAGCTTCTGTAATTAGTGCTAAAGAATGTCTCTTCGTGCGGTTCATTTGCTAAAAGCCACATACATCTTCAGCACAGTGACTGAAATAATTAGGCCTCTCGATGATGTGCTAGCGCTGCAGAACGGTGCAGCCTCTCAGTGCCGGGCCAAAACAGTGCACTCGCCTCAACTTATTCAGTTCAGATCTGAAGTTAAATACAAGCAGCCACCTCAAAACTGCAGCTACTGACTTCATTACCTCACTGCTATTAGATAGATACAAAACATAATGGCTTCATAATAATAATCTTCATAGGGACTTCATAAAACATGAATAAGCATTAATATATATATCAAATATTGCAATGTACAGGTTAAAAAAGTGCTTTACTCTTTTTGATAGCAGCACATTTTATCCAGTAACACAATTTAAAGGCTATCTTTAGAGGGGCTTGCATAAGCACTGAATGATGTATTTAGAAAGTAATACATGGAGTAATACATAAATAAATGCCATTAATCAAAGAAATGACATAAGGTGTTTTAATAAGACAATAAAGACAGTAATATATATAATAATATTTTTTTTCACACCCAAGTAATTGAGATTATAAGGCAAATGTATAACTTAGAGCACCATATATCAGTTGTATGGACATTCTTGATAGCCTAGGGCTTTTCCTGGCTTTAATTTTCATATATATTTTGCCATATGTATGCACATCATCGCTGTCCTGCAAAAACCTTTTTTATAAATATTTGTCGTTTTTTTTATTTTTGACATAATGTGATTGTGCAGTTGCAGTTATTCTTTACATTGAGTCAAAATTTCATGATGAATGGACCAATAGAAATGCTCCAAAAATGACCTGACATTGACTTCCATTGAAAGTTAGGAAGCCTTTTTTCGTCTACTGCAAAGCTGACGTGGGGGCACAGTGAGCTGGGCAATATGACGATATTTTATTGTATCGTGATAAATTTATTGTGTTAATATGTTTTTCTAAGCATATGGAGGAGACTGTTAGTGCTTAATAAACACTGATCAGCTGCAGGTTTCATTACGAACAGTGTAATTAGACTGGGTTAATTAGATGAAGAGCAGCAGATGTTGAGTAGAAATCACTGTATTCAGGACAGGACAGATTCTGAATAGTAGTTTATAAGAATCTGTAGCTACTGATGTGTTTAGTCTGTGATTACATGTATTGTGATAAATATTGTGTATCATGGAAAAAGTCTTTAAATATTGTGATAATGTATTTTTACCATATCGCCCAGCCCTAATACAGTGGTAGGCAAAAGTCTGGGAACCCCTAGTCAAAATTCCTCAACTGTGAATAGTTAAGTGAGTAGAAGATGACCTGATCCCCAAAAGGCAAAGCGGTACAGGTGAATGAGTTTTCAGGGGACCAGTTCCTCAGCTGCTTAGTGTAATGTACAAAATGCAGGAATGCTTTTTCAGGAAGAATGGGCCACAATCCCTCCAGGGGGAACAAACTAAAGGTTTTGCCATGGCCCTCATGGCCAGTCCCCTAACCTCAAAGGAACACCAGCAAATTCTGGAAGCAAACTTGATGCCTTCACATCTGTGGAAAAGCTGGAGATGAAACCAGGATGGCTTCTACAGCAGGATAATGATCTTAAACACACCTCAAAATCCACAATAGACTAGCCCAGGAGGCCCTCACAGTCCCCTGACCTCAAAAGAGCCAGAGAAGAATGGGCAACAATACCTCCAGGGGGCACAAACTAAAGGTTTTACCATGGCCCTTACAATCCCCCAACCTCAAAAGACCACCAGCAAATTCGGAAGGCAAACTTCACACCTTCACATCTGTGGAAAAGCAGAATAATGATCATTAACACACACCTCAAAATCCATATTGGACTACCTCAGGAGGCGCAAACTGAAGGTTTTGCCATGACCCTCAAAAGAGCAGGGCATGTGAGATTGCCCAAGAATCTCCAAAACTAGAAGCCATTTGCAGGAAGAATGAGCAACAATCCCCCCTAAACAAGAACTGTAAGACTCTCAGCTGCTACAAAAAGTGCTACAAAAAGACTTGCCGCTGTTTTAAACCAGGGGTGCCCAAACTTTTGCATGCAACTCATGCAGATCCGTGCTGCACTGCACCCACCCGCAGCTGCAGCCTGAGCGCACCTCGCATCCCAGCCCTACTAAGTGCATCGGATCCAAAGTGGGCCAAGGCAAGCATGCTTATGCTCTCCAACGGGCATGTGTGTGTGTGTGTGTGTGTGTGTTTGAGTGAGGGCTGTTAGTAAGAGCGTTCTCCTCTCCCTGGAGGACAGATTCAGGTCAATTAAAGTCCTTCCAGCCTGAAGTTCTTAAAACAAAAACACCGGCCCAACATGCTGGCTTGTGTCAGGCCTGCATATCCACCGCTTTCCTCCTCGCACGTCCGTTTCCTGCTCCTTCTGCCTCGGTTCCTCCACCATCACCTGCTCTTCGTGGCTGATCCCTCCATTGCTCATGTCAAAGGGACATGACTCCAGCATTACCAAAAGTGCTCTCGTATTGTATGCATCTAAACGGCACCGCTTCTAGAAGATGGTGGTGGTGCCGGCCTTATTCTATCTCAAGCGGAGCTTCAATGTGAAGTTACACTATGTGTCCAGAAGTATCCGGACACCAACTGGTGCTCGATCATCGCTTGAAGGCCACGGGCACAGGCATCTCCTATTATCTAATGGCTGGTCCCATGAACACAACACTGACTTCCCAGTCACCTGAAACCAGTTCAACACCTTTGGGACGTTCCTTGGAGTACATACAGCACACGAAGTTCTAAACAGCAGTGGGTTCACCCTGATTGGCTAATCCTAGTGTTTCTCACACAGCCTGGCATGTGTCTGTATGACGATATCGAGTGCCAGCACAGCTCCAGGTGGGAAAGGGGCTGTGCTCCACTCGTCTGGCCAGGCCTAATGCAGTGTGACCACGACGGCATATGATAAAACTCCTACAGGGGACACGGCGACAACACCGAAAAAAAAATATTCCCCACCCCCAAGGAGACCGGGGGCATTTCAGGCCTCGGATGGAGGGAGGATGATGATGTCGCAGATGATGTCATTGCTGACCTCCCTATAACAAAATTCCCTGTCATCACAGGTAGGTAGACTTCAGGTGGCCTGTAATCGGACATTACAAGGAGCATAAGTCATGTCGGCTGAGTTTCAGGGAGAAAAGGTCACTGTAAAAGCAGAAGCCGATGCCGCAGACTCCCTGGTGACGCTGGGCCGCCTCTGCATCTCTTATCGTGCTCATATATTCGGGAGGGTTTAACGGGGTCAATGAATGCATTTATTGAGTGTTTTTAAGGTGTTTTTGAACCATAAACAGCAGAGGTGTCAAGTAACGAAGTACAAATACTAAGAAATGTTGGTTATCTATACTTTGCTGCGACTTTTTACTTCTACTTCTTATATTTTCACCCAATTTTCTGAACTTTCTCCTCCTTACATTTTAAAAACAGCCTCTTACTCCAATTCATTTCCCTTAGATTTCATTCCGGCTCGTCATCAATAAAAAAACTCCAAAACTGATAAACTCCAGATAAATCTCTCCATCCTGAAAGTGTGAGTCTAATCGTGGTTGGATGAGAAGTATAAACAGACACCATTCTGACTCCCTATTGGTTCATAAGCGATCCATCACACCTGCACACGCCCCGTCCCTCTCCAGCGAGCTCACAGCAGACGTCTGTAGTCTAGTATGAAGACTGTGTGCGTGGCAGAGACTCAAGAGAGCTGCAGTGAAACGTCCCGACTGAGCCCCACATTTACATTCCAATAAAGCTTATTGATCACACGCCTCTGAAGTCTGACTTTCTGCAGCTTTACAGAACTTCTAGACAACGACTCCTCATATTTTCCTCTATGAAGCTCATGTTGATGCTCAGTAGAGCACAGAGACGCTCCTTTAATAGAGCATATATTACTGAAATGCTTCATTTTCAATGGGCAGATCTGCAGCTGAAACAGGAGCCTAGTGCAGCCCAACATTTTTAACATCAACATTTTAATAGATCATTTTAATTCTCCTCATTATGACTTTTAGAGAAATGGGTTTTTGGGGAGGGTGAGGGGGGGTAGTGTACTATAGACCCTTTGGCGCGGCCTAAGCTTTCGGCCTTTGTTTTCCTTTATTACTTTTACTTTTCTACTTGAAGTCATTCTGAAACCAGTACTTTTACACTTTTATGTACAAAAAATGCAGTTTCCCCTTTCGATGGGCCCTTTTAAGGGAACACTAAGGGAGCACTGCACTGTTTTTCTACCTACCCAGCAAACCTACCGCAGCATTAGCATGCATGACTACCGGGCTCCTTCAACATCACAGCATTTTGACTGGTACTGTTTTGTAAAAGGGTAATTTGCAGAACAATTCTGTGAATTCTGTGAAACTATCACAGCGCATCCAACAATAAAGGCAGCATGGAGCGTCCTTTACACAGTGATAAAAACATGGTAGCACACAGAAAGCTCCAACCTACCATGAACTCCAAGGTCCAAGTTTAATGACTTAAAAAAAGAGACAAGTTGGGGGTCCAAGTGGATCATCGGTCTAATGCGCTACCATTGTGACCGGCCAGTCGCCCTTTTGACTGTCCTCAGTGTCCTCAGTGATCAGGGACCAGGAGAGGCCTAGATGGGACCCATGTGAGATTAAGGTGGGCTGTAACGATGGGGCCCAGTTGGAAAGCCCAACAGGGTCCCAGTAATAATGTATGTACAAACCCACTCGAGCCCATTCCCACCTGGAACCCACCTAGCCCACGTTACACCTAGAGACACGATATGAGAAGATACTAATATCATTTCATTAAAATTAAAATTCCAGATGTTCTAATAGCCAATATAGATAAAATTGCCTCCTAAACTTTTCACCAGCCAATAGCAACGCAGCAACAGCTATAGCAAGTAGCAACGGCTACAAAACCAACAACGCCAAGCCAACAGTACTTTCACCTAACTGCCACTGTGCACGTAATTAAAGCCTAACTCAGATCAGCAGGAATGAGCTACACAAATCAGGCCATTGGTGATCATGTTAGGAGCGAAAACTGGCCCCTAGTTTCCACTGCAACTGATTTCGAGTCAATAGGTTTACTGTTCTTCTCTAAGTACTGGGAAGCGATCCGCTGTCATCGGCTGCATGCTACAGACGCTGGAGCGTAGAGACAGAGATTAGGCTGGAGTGTCCCTTTAAACGTCCCTTACTCCTGAAATCTATGAGTCCAAAGAGCACAGCTGACAGGCAGTCCACTGACCCCCACAGCACTGGGACAGGACTGGGCCCAGGCTCGCCCTGCCTCCTCCCCTGTTGACAGGTAATTTCAGTATTCGCCACTGATATATGGGGGCTAAATTTTTCGCTAAGGTCCACTTTTCAGTCGGGTTGAGATGAGAGTCATAAATCTGTCATAAAGGAAAATTCAGCTCGGGGAGCGCATATTTCACCCCGACTTCTGACGCCCCATTTTAACAAGAACATGAAATGCAGCCTGGCGTCGACTCGCCGGTTCCTTCTCTTTTCTTTTTTTCCCACCTCCTCCAAAACAACATGTACTGGAGGAGACATTTACTGCACTGTTTCTTAGAGAATCACTAACTTTACGTGCACAGCAGTGGTTCTGCTTTAGACTGACAAAGGCTGCTAGTCTAATGGCGCTGGGTGGATGGGTACAGAAAGGTACGCCTGCAGATCTGTGAGGCCTCATTTTGCTGTCGTTTCTGCTGCCAAGCCTGGAAATTGAGTTGGTGTAGAAGGTAAAGGGAAGAGAAAACATCCAGTAGATCTCCTGCCATCTCCGTCCAATAATAATAATAAGCTGGGACGTCCCGTTTTGATCCAGGTGATTTTATCAGTTCTGGGAAACTGTCTCAGTGCATTCAACAATAAAGGCAGCATGGAGCGCCCTTTACACAGTAACAGAAAACATGGTAGCACACAGGAAAGTTAAATTGGGGTAGTGTAGCAGATAAAGGGAAGAGAACATTTCCAATGGCTCCTGCCATGTCCATCCAAGAATAAGCTGGGACGTCCCATTTTGATCCAGGTGATTTTTCCAGGTGATCAGCTATATTAATAAAGATTATATAGGACAAATCAAAGGTGCGGACACTCCTTAAAAACATTCAGTCCAAATGCTGGGGTGACCACGGCTTCTTTTCCACTGCAGGGACAAGCGGTTCTGAGCCTTGAGGGCAACCGGTTGCTTTTCCACCAGGACATGGTTCAGCACAGATTGCTTAAAAACCGGACTGAGTTTCAAGCCGACTTTCTTAGCAGGGTAAGCTAACCGTACTTGGGGCCACTAAACTGTTCAGTAGCTTGATGTAGAGAGGCAGGGATCCGCTGATTGGCTCCATAGTCGCACCACCTTTGTAAATTTCACCTTTGTAAAGTAGCTGATCTATTATACAAATGCACTAAAGAACATTGTGACCGCGGCATTAGCATGGCCCAAGTACCAGGCTTGTCCAATACCGCTAACGCAGCATTAGCATACATGACTACCGGCCTCTTTCAACATTTCAACAAAATTTTGACTGGTACTAAATATGACCATTTTATAAAAGGGTCATTTTGCAAAACAGTTCTGGGAAACCTGTGAAACTGTCACAGCGCATCCAACAATAAAGGCAGCATGGAGCGTCCTTTATACAGTAATAGAAAACATGGTAGCACACAGAAAGCTCCAACCTGACGTGAGTTTAATGAGTTAAAAAAGAGACAAGTTGGAGCTCTGAGTGGGTAGATGGCGCTCTCTCCCTTCATGACTCTTAAGCAATGTTGATCGGTACAGGTGTCTGTTAGCTGGTGCGGTTTAGCTCAAGACCCAGCATGTTTTTTGGTTGCGAAAGAGGCGTTGGTCGGCTTCCCATGTATCTGAGGACACGTGTTAAGTCCATACCCTCAGGGCCGGCCCAAGTCTTTATGGGGTCCTAAGCAGATTTTCATTTGGGGCCCCCCATATCACCACCTCAGCACCAGATCCTTCATCATTCCATAGGGAGAGAGATATTGTGCAGTACGCTGAAGCACCTGGACTCTTTATCGACCACCCAAGCAGCGCATATCTGCATTTGCCCAACAGTGGCAATCTCTATTTTCCAGGTTAATTTATCAGTTCTGGGAAACTATATAAAATCTCTATCTTCCCTGTGCACGTTTTAAGGATGCCTCTATGCCTCTGAACTTCCTCCTAATACAGTTTTCACTGTTGATATCTGAGGCCCACGTTACACCCGTAGCCAGAACATGAACATGAATCCTCTCCTGCTTTGACTCGGCTGGAGCCGATCTCTGGCCGAGACTCTCTGACCATCTGCGCTGATCTCGTGCGGATGAATGGGAGCCGGACACCTGCGTTACAGAGAGAGAGGAACTCAGCAGCTCAGCTCAGCTCAGCTGTAAATGGGGCAATTTACTGTCACCCCCCCCAAACTCCCCGCCTCTGCGCTCCCCTCCTCTGGCAATCGTGGTGTTGGGGGCATATGGCTGAGGCAGGCTACAGGCTGGCGGCGTGCGGCAGGAAACTGCAGAGCGCTCCGGGTTCCTCCGGGGAGCGGAGACGAGCACAGGACGAGCAGAACAAAGCACCAGGCTCATCAAGAGCTTTTTACATTTGGAGAGCACTCCCAGCACATTAGCCAAGCTCATTCTCGCTCTCTCTCCCTCTCTCGCGCAATGCAGTATGCAACAATGCAATAACTGGATACCAGTCTTTAGCATGGCATCTTCTGCAATTGCCTCAGTTTAGTGGTGGTGCCCAAATCACACACACACTAGTGATCTAGGGGCAGTGAGCACACACACAGCCAACTCCAGCGCCCAGGGAGCAGAGAGGGTGAAGGGTCTTGCTCAAGGGCCCAACAGTGGCAGCTTGCTGAGCCCGGGAATCGAACCCACAAGCATGTTATCAATAGCCCGGAGCTCTAACCGCTGAGCGTAGGCCTGTTGTCATGCATAGATATGGTTTCATCATGTAATCAAGGCTTCCAAAGAATATCCAATTGATGGCTAAGAGGAAGAAGGTTCACCAGCTTCAGGAAGAAGCTGAAATGGGAATGTTGGGATTGGGATACAAATATCACCAAATATCAGGATTGATGCAACATTAGCCTTTAAATTGTATGGGTTAATTAGCTGGGTGGGTGTTCGTGCATCAAGACAGCCATTAAAGGGAAACTATCTTATCTTATCCAGCTAATTTATTCATAATTAACCCCTTATTTATTAAGGGGTTTAGTTATTAATCTTACTGCAGACACTACTGTGAATTATGTGACATCAGACATTAGCTATTTTAAGCCCGATTCAGTTCCGATCCTTTGTTTTTACCGCTGTGTTCCAGCAAAGCACCCTCTGAATAACGTAAAACATAACGTAATATCAGCTGTTCTGTGGGTTTAGAAACCAGTAAGACACATGTTCTCTGCATCATTATGGATACTAGGTTCAGCTCTGTCCAATCAGAATTACTGCCAGCAACTGCACAAAACTTTTTATTTATTTTTTATTTAGTATTATTATTAATATAGTCCCATAAATCCACACAATAATCTTGTGAGATCCACAGATAACGTGTCAACGACTAGCAGTAGTTTGCTTGGTTTGTTTGGCATTGCTGGGATTCAAACCCACAACCTCCCGATACAGTGAAATAAAGTAATACAGGCTAAACTGGTGTTCCAGTATATAGTCCCCCCTCTCTCTTTCTCACTCCTCTATCTTATCCAGCTAATTTATTAATAATTAACCCCATATTTATTAAGGGGTTATTATTTAGTTATTAATCCTACTGCAGAAACTACTGTGAATTATGTGGTTCCCTTCTGGTTTCTACAGGAGGTCCCACAGGACTCCGGTGTCACTCTAGGTTTTCCGGTGGGTGTGGATAGTAAATAAAACAGCCATATTTGTGTTGTAGTCATGACAATGCCTGGGTCCTGTAAGTTCCTCCACTGAGAACCACTTCACACCAAACCCCGCTGAAGGACTTTGTTTACATCTCAACCATTGACTTGCGCAGAGATGTTGAATCAGCCCATCAGCTGACAGCACTTAGCTTTCCTCTCTGAGAGAGAGCAGATAATCAAGCTCCACTCTCGCTTCAGATCTGAGAAGATCCACAGGTTCATTGTTTCACCGCGAGAAGAAACAATGAAGACTCAGTGCCGTGGGTCTGAAAAGATGCGGAGATGATCAGGATGCGGAGAAGCTCAACAGACCAAAAGCAAATAAAGAAGCTGCTGGTGCTGTCGGACCATAGATTGATCAGTCCAGAGTCCAGACCTCAACATCACTGAATGTGTCGGGGATGACACAGGATGAAGGGAGAGAACCTTGAAGGTGTGGAAAGATCTGAATCTCCTGAGCTCATATCAGCGTCTGTCAGTCTGTAGATACACTATATGTCCCAATGTTTGTGGACACCCCTTCTATAAAATTGTAGGTTGCAACCGACACAGATGTGCGACTACACACACAGCTTATCTAGTCCTTGTGGGGTGGAGAGCATCCGACATCCTGACCTTACTAACGCTCTCATCGCTGAATGCAATGAAATTCTGACAGCAATGCTCCTCCAACATCTAGTAGAAAGCCTTCTTCCATGGACAGTAGGGATGTGTTTTTTTTACCCTTGATTTCGGATGAAACAATAAATGAGCAGATGTCCCAATACTTTTGTCCTTATTACTGATGTGACTTGTGGACTCCAGAAGTGGAGTTGGGAACACTGCTGTAGTAGTATGCATGTGGTACAGCAGGCCCACTATAGACCACACTCTTCCTCGCTCTCCCTCTCTATCTGTCCCTGTCTCTCTCTCTCTCATTTTTATTCACTCGTCTCTCGTCTTTACCTCTTACTCTGCCACTCTGACATTCCCAGGATGCTCATTAAATGCCCTGGTGCTCTGTAGTCCCCAGTCAGCTGAGGAGGTATACTGCCATTGCCTCCTATAGAGCAGAAGCACAGCTCCAGCTCCTCAGTTTCCATCACATACTACTGTCTCCATAACCCTCCATTCATTTTCTCCATCACACTCCTACGGCTCACTGCCGTGCCCATCTCCCATCTCCCTCTGCACTTGTAATGGACTGATTCTTGGATCCACAGGCTGATCCAGGAATATTATGCTAAAAGGGGGGGGGGGGGGGCAAGCAGATGCCTCCTCAGATACATGTGAAGTCAGCCAACGCCTCTCTAGGCAACCAATACGATCAGAGGACAGTGCAGGATCCCCAGCTCTGAAATGTCAGCCAACATCGCCTGGGAATCTGCATCAACATCAGGGTGTGATGAGGGGATAGAGTGCCATCCACCCACCCAGTGGGCAGTTGTGCTCTCTTAGGCTCCGGCTCCTGATGGCAAAGCACCTCACGATCCACAGGCCACGGTACACAATAAGGGTCTCAGTTTCTTAGTCTGCAAAGCCACTCGGAGTCCTGATCAAGGAATATTGTACTGGTCCAGACATCAGCTATTTTAAGCCTGATTCAGTTCTGATCCTTTGTTTTTACCGCTGTGTTCCAGCAAAGCACCCTCTGAGCGGTGTCAACAGTAGCACATATATCACATAACGTAATATCAGCCGTTTTGTGGGTTTAGAAACGAGTAAGACACATGTTCTCTGTATCATTATGGATACTAGATTCAGCTCTGTCCAATCAGAATTACTGCCAGGAACTACATGAAACAGGTTAAATGTAGTTGTAATTTTTTTTTTTAATGTAGTCCCATAAATCCACACAATAATCTTGTGAGAGTACCACAGATAACGTGTCAATGACTAGCAGTGGTTTGCTTGGCTTGTTTGGCATTGCTGGGATTCAAACCCACAACCTCCCGATACAGTGAAATAAAGTAATATAGGCTAAACTGGTGAATCTGAACACACAATGCTGTCAGGTATGTGGACATAACATATGGTATTCTGCTCTAAAGCATTCTGAGTAACTCCGCCCTCATTGCTGCTCCCATTGCAAGGGAGTTGCAGTATTCTAGGCTTGAAATGACAAGAGACTGAGCGAGCACCCGACTGACGACCTCTCTAGAGAGAAAAGGTCAAATTCTCTGGATGTTGTAAAGGAGAAATCTGCATGACTGAGTCAGGTTTGCAACGTGAGTTGAGATGATGGAGATGATGGATGCCACTGTCCTCGTGAATTGAACAAATCCCAACCAAGAAAGCAGTGGCGAATGTCAGAAAGCCTTCTAAAGGTTCGTCACACTCACAGATCTGTTTTAGGAACATGGTTCTTCATGGACTTTTTCTATGGCATGGCTCACAGAACCCTTTGTAGCACCTTTATTTTTAAGAGTGCGTAATCATGAATTCTGCATAAGTCACCCCTCTCTCTATCTCACTCCCTCACTCCCTCGCTCCCTCACTCCCTCACTCTCTCGCTCTCAGGCCTCTCGTGTGGCGTTTTTATCTCTTTTCTTCCACCTCACTGCCTCAATATTCCGTTTTCCACATAAATGCCTCTCTCGCCTCTGCAGCCACTTACTCATCCAGGCCGGGTGTGGGGACAGGCCAGACGTGAACCAGACGGGGGGGAAATGCACAGCAAATGTGTTGATCTTGGAATGATCAACTGATTATAATCAATTATTACCATTCTTATTTTTATTGGGTTCAATCCACTGAGCTTTTGAAGACCTCATTTAAAGCTAAGGCTAAACTTGAAAAGTTTCCTATGGTGATTGACTCATGCCCTGCAAACTGGGCCAAGACTGGCCTTAGTCAAGTCCGGGAAACTGGTCCTTAGTGTTCAGATTATAATTATATTGGTATCAGTACTGAAACTTAAAATGCTGGTGTTGTGACAAACCTAGGTGTGTTAGAGAGGCAGCATTGCGACCAGAAGGTCGTCGGTTCAATTCCCTGAACTGACGTGACTGAAGTGCCCTTGAGCAAGGCATCTAACCCCCAAATGCTCCCTGGGCACTGCAGCTAGGGCTGTCCACCACGTCTTCCTAGTGTGTGTGTGGTCAAATTCCTGTGTGCAACACAACTGGTGATTGGTTCTACTTCTTTTATAATGCACCGAATTGAGGTTCCTTAACTGCTCCTCATAAACCCCCAGATGGTCCGACTCCAAACTTTCTCCAACCCAGCTCGCAACACATAGGGCCAGACGGAGAACATAGACCGTCTATAGGTCCATTAGTCCTTGAGGTCAGTTTACGAACCCCTGTCCCTGAGACCTGCAATCTAAATACAAGACCCTCAAAATATGACCCCCAGCACCTACTGGTCCACTTACTTGTGCAGAGCACTTGGAGGTAGTTTGGCCTTCTCCATTTGTCCGTAGCAGCTGGTCTTCGCTTCGGGAATGTCTCCGAACTCCTCCAGCATGGCCGAGGCAGCCGTAGTTATAATCCCCAGCCCGTCCCGCACCCGCGCCTCCAGAGGGTAGTCCCAGTCGTCGTAGGAAACGGAGATCATTCCGGAAGGGAACTCGTCGGGCGTGATGTCTGGGTTCCCTGTGGTCAGGCTGGGCACGATCCAGATATATCCGAAGCCGGTAAGCCCGAGGGATCGAGCCTCGTCCATTATGTAGGCCGCTTCGTCCTTGGAGCAGTAGAGCAGGATGACAGGCGACTGCACCCTCTTCAGCTGGATCTGGGTGCGCGAGTCACCGTCCACGGCGTCCAGCGTGATGGTGTTCTGCAGATCCCAGCCCACGAAGCTGTTGTCCACTGTGGTCTTCAGGATGGCGATGAAGTCCTGGTAGCCTGGGAACTTGCTGGTCACAATGGAGAAGACGTGCCAGTCGTACTCCTCCATGATGTTCAGCATCAGCAGCGCCTCCTGCTGGATGGAAGCGCCGAACTGGAAGAAGGTCGACTTGACATCCTGTTCAGAAGACAGAGAGGACACACTCAGTCAGGCACTAGTGGACATTTTAAGACAGAGGTTCTCGCTACACATCACTTAACCACTTGCAAGCAGTTTTCATGTGGATTAGAGGTCTAAGCCCTGGTTAATTTGAACCCAAACTCAGCTCGAACCCACTCTCCCCACCACAGCTATAGACCACAACGTTTTAGAGAAAGTTGAGAATAGAAAAAAAATACAGTTCTACTGTTCCTGAGTGGCACAACCCGGTAGAGACTGGCCCTATCATCACAAGGCCAGGACAGCATGACTGGCTTTGCTGTCTCTGGGTGAGTGGGATGGCTCTTCCTCTCCCCATCACTCAGAGATGCTATATATAAGTGGCATCAGAGGCAAACCACGGCTATTACAGCTAGGCCTTCACTTCAGGCCACAAGTGTCAAAACTCAGACCAGAAAAATGGAAGATGAACCCACCCATACTATGATGATATTTTTGTTAGCCCCTCATTGGGACTCAAACAGTTTATGAAAGACATGGTAGATGTGAAGCTTCTAACAGACAGAACCCTGGTTAGAAAAGTGCTTGCCCTGTGATGTCTCTAGGACTTCCAGAAGACCTAGAGTGACATTTTTTGGTCCCATCCATTGGGCCCAATGGGTGATTTTTACATTTTTTGGTCAGTTCCTAACTGTGTAGGTGGTTACATGCTACACCTAGGACTTCCAAATGGAGTGTTAGCAAATGGGAGAACTTTCCAACTTTGCCAACATTGCAGATGGTTCTTTAACCCCCAAAAGTCATTAGGCCTTAAAAAAGGTACACTTTAAGACCTAGAATATCCTGAAACCTCCCCACTGCCTAATATTGTGCAGATCCCAATCATGGACACCAAAACAGCTCTGACCCACCGAGGCATGGACTCCACAAGATGCAGCAGGTGTTAATTTTTACAGTAGCTTCTTCTGTGGAATTACACCAGACAGGCTAGCTTTCACTCTCCATGAGCATCAATGAATCTAGGGTGCCCATGACCATCTCACTGGTTCACCGGTTGCCCTTCCTTGGGCCACTTTTGGAAGGTACTGGCCCATGCCTAACAAGAATTGCCGGGTGTTTTGGAGATGTTCTGACCCAGGCACCCAACCATCCCTCTTCCAGCACATCACCCACAAGACCTGACTGTTCACTTGCTGCTTAATATGTAGATCCCATGCCTTGACAGCTGCCACTGGCACCAGATAATCAATATTCTTCACTTCAGGTTGTTTATAACAGTATCTAATATTATATTACCTAAGCATATAAGGCTTTCTACACCCCCACCCCCTCCACCCACCCCCAACGCTGCAAATATCGACTCAGGGGCTCCAACACAGTAGAAAATGAGGTTCTCTACTCTAATAACCCCTTTCGGCAGGTTGTTTGTTGTTGTTGTGGTTGCTCCCTGAGAGTTCCCACTCACGCTTTCATTGCCGGCATGCCGTAGAGGAGCTCACAATTATTGACGAGAACGTCAAGAAGGTTTGAACACATCAGGGCGCCTGCGACAGTTCACAGACTGCGCATCCGTCAATTTGTCTAAGCCTTAAAACTTGCATGAAACTAAACGTCACTCATAACGACTCCTAAAACTCTCCCGAATCTTTCGGTCCTCGGGCCGCAGCAGCTGTAATCGTCTTATCAAATTTGTGAAACGGCTGGAAAAAAGGCTGTTAACGTACCATGTGACCACGTCAAGCCATACCAGGTCCACTGACTGGCTTCAATTGACACATCATGGACACCCTTGGCGAGCCCACGACCATTTGAAACATAGAACAGACCGATGTACACTATATGGACAGAAGTATTTGGACACCTGCTTATTCATTGTGTGTTTTGAAATGAAGAGTCCCTGGAGTCTCTACTGTCCCTCTACTGTAGTGGTGCTTCAAAGGGTTCTTTAAGTGATGCCATAGAAGAACCACTTTTACAAGAACCTTTAAAGTGGTAAAGATCCTTTGTGTGGTTCTTTAGATCTCTCTCACACTCACCTCGCTTTTACAAACAAGCTTTTGACAAAAGTGGTTCCTCAATGGCATCACTTATTTATAGCACCATTATTTTTAAGAGTGTAAGCATTGCTGTAAGGATCTGATTGCTGAATTAGAGCATTAGTGAGGTCAGGATGTTGGATGATCACCACCCCCACCTAACCCCCAACTTCTCAACTTCTCGATGGAGCACCATCCATCATTCCATTGAAAACAGTGGACTTCATACCCCTCGAGCCCACGCCTGGCATTATGCAGCATGGTGCCAATAGGTTAATCTGCTCCAGAGAGTCCTATTCTTTTGGCAATACTTCTCCATTGGGACTAGAAAATCTGTCTGTGTGTGTGTGCATTTGTTAGCGAACACATGATGAACGCATTCATCAGAAGGGGTGTCCACAAACATTTGACTTGATGAACGTTTCACAGAGGGAAGGCAGCCGAAGGTGGTAGATGAAGATCTGGGTTTAAGATCCCTCAGCATAATCTTATGGTAAGGGGTGTCAGGGAGAGCAGAACACACCCGCAGACACAAATGACGATTCTGCTGAATAATCATTCACATATTGAGAGTGTCTCAGAATAGACTCGATGTCACCGACAGACAGACTGAAGCAACGTTAATGGCGCTGTTAATCAAACGCCACGGGCCCAAAATGGAAAGAGATTCTGTGCTGAAAGGCTTCTTTGTCTAACTCTTCCACCCGTTGGAGATTCGTCAGACGATGAGGTTAGCTCTGAGGTTAACGTGGTCATTGGCTAATAATATTAATAATCAGAGATATTCCCACATGGACGAGGGGAATCAGGTCGTCTGTAACTGTCCCCTGAGTGCCACTTATGCTTCACCAGCTCCACTTGAGATGTGAAGCACAGTTTTAACGTAAGTTTTATCGCAATATGTCAATATATCGTCTTGCTCACAGTATCACAATATATCAATAAAATTCCTTGCTCACAGTATCACAATATATCAATATATCGTCTTGCTCACAGTATCACAATATATCAATAAAATTCATTGTTCACAGTATCACAATATATCAATATATAATCTTGCTTACAGTATTGCAATATATCAATATATCGTCTTGCTTACAGTATATCAATATATTGTCTTGCTCACAGTATATCAATATATCTTCTTGCTCACAGTATCATAATATATCAATATATCGTCTTGCTTACAGTATATCAATATATTGTCTTGCTCACAGTATCATAAGATATCAATATATCGTCTTGTGGGTGTGAGCAAGAATATTGATATATTGTGATACTGTAAGCAAGACTAAATATTGATATACTGTGAGCAAGACAATATATTGATATACTGTAAGCAAGACGATATATTGATATATTGTGATACTATGAGCAAGAAGATATATTGACATATTGTGATACTATGAGCAAGAAGATATATTGATATATTGCGATACTGTGAGCAAGAAGATATATTGATATATTGTGATACTGTGAGCAAGACGAAATATTGATATACTGTAAGCAAGACGATATATTGATATTTTGTGATGCTGTGAGCAAGAAGATATATTAATATACTGTAAGCAAGGAGATTTATTTCGATATATATTGCGATACTGTTAGCAAGAAATTATATTGATATATTGTGATACTGTAGCAAGACGATATATTGATATATTGATATACTGCTATACTGTGAGCAAGAAGATATATTGATATATTGCGATACTGTGAGCAAGACGATATATTGCAATATTGTAAATACGGCCTCACTGTCTGGAATGTGATGTTTACCGACTCTTCACGATCGCTCTATCGACTCTTCACGGCCTCCTACCAGTCCTGCGCCTCAGCAGTCCCTCTGCCCTCCTGCCACCTGAGTGTGAAATGTGAGATCTACAGTACCCTCTATAACTGAACACAGACATGAGGACAGGTGTGTGTTGGTGGACATGAGTGAGTGAGTGAGTGAGATAGAGGGAAAGAGAGAGAGTAAGGGAAGAAGACAAAGCAAGACAGACTGAGGGAGGGAGGCCTGCGGGGGACATCATGCTCAGTCTACAGTGACAGTAATGTGTGTCTGTGTGTGTGTTTTATTTTTGGAAAATCTGGTTTGATGTTTCCTATCCCGTCCTCCCACGGCACAAGAGCGCACGCGACAAGACTGCAAAGCCGTCACACGCACAAACACACACATACACACACACACACAACTGAATAATCTGCCATGACTACGCCATAACGGTTCTCCATCATCCGTGACTGGGAACCCAGCTCACACACACTCACACACACATAGCTCAATATGTTGAGCGTCATCACTGGTGGAGTTGGCGGAATTGCTGACAGCTCGGTCGATTGTTTAATTTCAGTCAGCACATTCATTACAAAAAAAAAAAAAAAAAAAAAAAAAAGCCTCGGTCAGAATTGGATGTTTCATCTTCTATTTTGGTTCGAGATGTTAAATAAAATATATCAGCTGTATGAGAAGCACTGATTGAGTGTTCCCCACCACAGATGTCGAATAGCCATCCAGAGGTTTGGTAATGAGAGCCGTGGCTTCATGTTAGTTTGGAGCCGATTGCTTCCCAGCCCTGAGGGAACAGCGGCGTTTTCTGGGTTTCAAAGAGGCCCTAGAATGGGAAACTGTCTTTATCCCGGCATAGTTCAATAATGAGAGTTCGGTAAATGGACGTGACAAACCGCGAACCTCAGACACTGCTGTTCCTCCTTCAAAAGAACATCTAGCAGAACCAAAACGCCAACCAAAAAGCGCTGGAAAACAGGCCAATTCCAAAACCCCCAAACTGTGACATCACAGTCTTGACTTGTAATATTTACACCCCCAAAATGTACAAATGCCCACACTGGGCGGAGCATTGCAGGGTACAGGGCTTATCAGAAGCCTAAAAGCTAATGATAGCCACACAGGAGAAGGGAAAATGGCTAACACTAGGCTGATCTGAGCAAACGCTGCTGCAGTTATCCACCCCAGACGACTGTGTTGCGGTGCTAAAAGCTAAAACTAGAAGCTAACCCAGCAAGTAGCTACAATTGCTTCAGATAGCTTAAATCCAGAGAGGACAGCAACACTATGAGGGTATGGGATTTCTGCCATTGCTGGTACTGACCATACGCTTCCATACACCTGCAGATTGAGCTACGTCCTTCACACCGTGGTCTTTGGCCACGCCCAAATGCAATCACTTCTTTTTGACCGTCATTAACATCTGCTTTGCCACCCATTTCCCACACATCCAACGAGACACTCACTGCACTGTGCTGCAGTATTCTCAAAGTATGAGTTCTGTCGCAAAGCCCGCAAAAGGTAATTATAGCCCGATCATCCTCGTGCAGCGCCATCTGCAGGAGCGTGAAGACCCTTTAAACACGCAATGTGACTCATTTCTTGTCCTGAGAGCTTATATATATATATATATATATATATATATATATATATATATATATATATATATATATATATATATAGCTGTTACACATTAAAGGTGGATTGTGAAAGTGACGAAGCAGGATTAGGCTAACATTAAGCTTTTGGTGCAGAATTCTGCCAGAAGCTTGTTGATGGTTACTCAAAGCGTCTGGTCAAGGTGCAACTTTGCTGAGGGACATTTACCCAAATATCAGGTGTGCTGCATGTATACCAAACGTAAATGTATTCTCTGCGGCACTGCGCTCTGGTGTCACCTTGGAATCTGGAATTTATGAACACGGACAGATTAACTGATGCAAACACAGGAGGAGCAACTTCATTTATTTTTCAATAGCTCACCTTGGACGGGAATAAATTACTCTCCGAGGGCGATTACAGCCTTATCACAAATACAAACTCTGAACCAGCGTTCAGACCTTTGGCTCACCTTTTTAATTACTTTTTTTTTCACTCAGGCCTGGATGAAATACAGTGGAGAACAGCGGAAACCCTTCCGAATGAAATGGCTATGTTGGAGGAATATGGAAGTGCAGCTGAAAATGCTAAAAGCCAACTACTATGTAGAGGCGAAGGGAGTTGTGGTGCGTGGATGCCTCTGGGGTGGCTGAAAAAGCTAAAAGCTAGCTAATCTCTTCAGCTAGCGCTAACTGCACGCTATGCTGAATGGACATCAAGAACGGACAGCAAAAAAAATACCCAGTAAAAGTATAAGGACATAATCATAATTAATAAAGATGAAGACTTGATTCAAGTTCATTTGGTTCACGTGATTGACCTGGGATTGGGGGGCATTTTAGAAACCTCTAGGAATTGTATCGTTTGGGACCTCGAGGTTTCACAAGAGGTTCCCCGTACTGTAGAAATGTGTTGAGGCCAGCTTCTGCTCAGAGTTCACGTTCAGGAGCAGGTTACTCTGCCAATCAAGTCATCAGCGAGGCTCGCTTGCTCTCGGCCAGGATTTACTGGCAACCCACGTCTTAGCTAGGCGACCCATGCTCATGTTCCAGGTTTGGTCGGCCTAGTGGTTTTTGTACAGTAGCTGGTCCCCCAGCTCAACCCCCAGTCCCAGGTTCTATTTTGTTGACCACTCTCGTTCATGTTTTGATGATTTTTGCCTCACTTGCCCTCTTTTGTTTATCCCCTTGTGTTAATAAATCTGCTTGCTTTGACTCCATCTCTGCGAGTGTTCGTCCCTCTGTTTCTGGCCTAGCACGCCATGACAGCCACCACAAAATCTAATGGGATGAGTTCGTTTAAATTTTAACCCCTAAATTATGCCAAAACTTGGAATTCTCCTCTAACCAGAACTACTGGAGTTATTCACCATACCAAGCTGATATCGGCCAACATTGTCTCCATTTTCGCCAAATAAAGTTATAGAGAATATTATGATAACCTGTGGTTTAGGGTGAATTTGGCACACTGACCATACAGGAGCACTGTGTAGTTCTATAGTTCCAGGCTGTAGTCCATCTCTTTCTCTTCTTCAGTGCTCAGGACCCTATAGGACTGACCACCACAGAGCAGACTGTAGTATTTGGATGGTTGGTCATTTTCAGCACTGCAAAGGAGGCTAGCAAAGTATTCAACAGAAACAGAAGGACTACAGTCTGTACCTACAGAACTACACAGTGCTCCTATATGCGAAGTGGAGCCAAGTTCACTGCAAACCAGGGGTGGTCATAATATTCTGATATGTGTATACTGCTGTCGTACCTAAACCTTGTATTTCCACGTTTCCATTGGATTCTGCCAGTTGACCACCATTAAAAGTTACAACACCGAACAATAACCAGCTGCCCACTCAGTAAGCCTGTCCGTCTGTCCGGTAGGCCTGTCCGTCTGCTCGTAACACACAAATACAAAAGCGAGGAGAGAGGGCCCGAGTGCGTACGGCTTAATGGACCTGCTTGTGCTTTTATTTTTTCCCTCGTGCAAATGGGCAGATACGATGGGTGGATGCCCTGGTACAGTAAATTGCCTGTTTCTAAATATAATCTGATGGAGCAGCGGAGCACGGAGTGAACGTTTTGGGGGCTGGGTTCAGGCTCCAGTTGGTGTCACAGCGCGTTTCCATCAGCGGCCCGACTCCGCAGAGAGCACGTTCCCTCTCACATCGCGAGCAGAGGATGAAACCAATCCCACCCACCGAGGGAGAGGGACGAAGAGAGGGACAGATGAAGATGAAGAGACATTTCGCACATATAGAAAATGATTCGTTCAGAGTCTCTGTCGTCTTTAACTAATTAAAACCTGAGTAGTTAGTTGGGTAGAAGTTGGGAAATGGAATGAGCTGGGAAATGGATCAGTGTGTGGAACTAGAGCTTTGTCTTGTGCTGCTGTGTTTCCTATCACTGTATAAAAGAAGCTCCATGCTGCCCTTATTGTTGGATGCAGGTGGTGGTACCTGGAAATGGCTAAATTAGAATACTTGTCTTTGCAAACCAAGGTTATTTAGGACTCAAAAGACATGTCTGGTACCTGAATAATACTATAATAATACTATAATAATAATATATTTAAATTCCTTTATTGGCCTTATTACATAGTATACATGTATACATATGTAATATCATATTGTATGTACTTTCTGACTACTCTATATACTTAGAGATATATATTTATCTCAATATTGTTTTTTTTTAATAACTAATGCTACTACAATAACTATAAGGCCTTTATATTAGTCTAAAAATCCTATGACATCACTCTACAGTCTCAGCTACCATGCTTCTTTACCTTCAGATGCTGTGAAATAAACCATGGTTATTTAGGAACATGCCAACTCAAAAGACATTTTTGAGAGGGTGTGGCCTCTGATACTGTATGGAATACAGATATTGTAATAATGGGTAAGAGTACATCATATTGCCAGAAGCTCTAGCAGCATCTCAAAGCCTGGATTGGTTGTCATACAGTTTCATACAGGAACAACATAACCATTTACATTTATGACACTTAGTTGATGCTCTTATCCAGAGCGACTTACAAGGTCACTTGTATTACAGAGGAGGGACAATGTAGTGTTAGGAGTCTTGTCCAAGGACTCTTATTGGTGTAGCGCAGCACAGTCACCCAGACTGTGGGGAATCGAACCCTCCATCTCCCACATGATGTAATAGCTCATTGGTAGATAGTGGTGTTATCTGTTGCGCCACACCAGCCACTATATAACCATGTATTTTTGGCTCAGAGTCATGGTCGATTTTCCCGAGGTCTTGATATTTGACCTTTTTTTCGTGCGACAGCAGCGACCTGCGAAACCAAGGGACTATTCCTTTAAAGAAAACACAAAGTCACCTGACCACTCTAAAATCTGTTTTCTCACACTCAGCATATAAATCAATTTATACTGAGTGCAAAGTGCAAACTAGCTGTAAACAAGAAGGCTGCGTGTCTGAAAGCATGGCTGCGGCACTTTCGCAATAGCTTTCACATCGTCACCTCAATTTCAATTCAGCGGGAAGAGGAAAACAGGACACGAGGCGCATGCCTGATTGACTCCTGGAGATGTGAGCATCTGCAGAAAGACGCTCGCTCTCCTTCTGCAGAAGCCCTTCATGAACTGAACGTTTCCAAGCCTAAGGATAATACCTCGACCTGCTGTTTGCCACTGCAGTTTTCCTTACATTGCAGCACGCCGGAGACACTCATTTAAACTGAGCAGACAGCAAGCGTCTCTGAGTACCTCTGAACATCTGGAGATTAGGAATGGAGAGGAACAGGGATAGAGGAATAACAGCTAGCTTTAAAATAGGCCAGCGGAGCACTTTTAGCTGTGGTATCTGATGGAATGCATTATACAGGCCATGTTTTTTTGCAGGTTGTTGAAATGGTAATATAAGCTAGGAACGTTTCCCACATAGAGAGGAAAAATAAGTAAATAAACACATTCAAATTATTTAAATGCATGAAGACAATCAAATGTTTTTGAACTGTATCAAATAATAGACCTAAAATTAAAATTACAAATTAAAAAATAAATAACTCAACCACAATAACTGTAATAATAATATATATATATATATATATATTTTTTTTTTTTTTTTTTTTTTTTTTTTTTTTAATTTATTTATTTTTTTTAATTAGCTGTATTACTTAGTAATGAAACATACATAATATTATATACATGTACATGTATAATATAATATATTTTATGTAATTTATTATTACTCTATATATTTAGAGATCCATTTCTCTGTAATATTTTTGTTTTATATATTTTTCTTAAAATAACTAATGCTACTACAATAACTATAAGGTCTTTATATTGGTATAAAGTCCAGTAATATTACTCTACAGTCTCATGTACATGCTTTTTTACCCTCAGATGCCATTTCTGTATTCCTCAGCTTGTCCAGAAATGCATGTATACAGCTGTCCATGAGGGGGTGCTCAAAACATGATTGGTATTTACAGCAGTGGAGCAAGAGGGAAACTGTAGGGGGAGCCCATGAGCAGAAACTACAAATTGTCACATACCGCTGCTTTAAAAAAAAGTGAGAACGTGTGGTTAACAGGAGAATTGCGCTGTGTCGGGTGTAATCCTCTCAGTGTTGTGCTCTCATGAGGCAGTGCTGGTGCTGGAGTGTCCCCAGCCTGAGTGGAGAGGAGTGCAGTGGCCTGCAGGGCTGTTAGCCTGATTAGACTGCAGAATGCTGAGGACAGGAGAGGCTCCAATGGAGGCTGGCAGCCTTTCACACTGGCCAAGCCTCCACTATGGCAGTGTGTGTGTGTGTGTGAGTGTACATGTGGAAAAATAGAGTGGAAAAGCCAGGTCTAAGCCCTCTCATGCTCAACACTCTGGTCATCCCGTTTCATTCATCCACTGCTGGCCTGGACTCTGATGAGTCCAGAGCTGATGGTTTCGCTGTTTCAGTAGGTGTGTGGGGTGAGTGTGTTTGAGTGGGGTTAGGGCTGGAGTACTGACACAATGCTGGGCGGAATCAATACAGCGCTGGGTTTCAACCACCACAGTATCAGTTTATGTTTAGAGGTGCTTTCACAGCCACCTTGTTCCTTGTTTGATTTGGACCTTCTGACTTTTCGGGTTTTTGGTCTGTACCAAAATTTGGTCTGAGCAAAAAGGGTGGTCTCGGTCTGGATCAAACTGATTCATGATTTGTGAAAACGTGTGGAAATGTTATTTTGGATAGTTCAATTTTTTGGACGAATTACAGAAAGCAGAAGGAGGCTACCACCACCCATTAAATAACAGAAAGTAAAAATGAGCGTCAGGGCACATGGGGATGATTAGATCTGTAAGTGTTGTTGTAGAGCTCGTTCATTTGGGGAATTGGTACTCTTCTCAAGTTCTGAGCTTGAAATTGGTGCTGCAGGTAGTAATGCTGTAATATCAGCAGTGTAGGGGTAAGGCTTCCAGCCAAACAGATAACACGCTGAGGCCAGATGCATGCCCCTTTACCAAAAAATCCATGTCTATAACAATTATTTATTGTTCAAATAAATAAATACATAAATAAATAGATCGCAGGCAGGGATGAGGCTGTGTCACATGACTGGAAGACCGTGCAAAGCTCAGAGAAACACTCAAATGTTTCAAAAACTATTCTCTTAACCTGAGCTTCTAGCAGTAGAGTCTCTGTGGCTCTTGTTTTGTGGCCGGGGGGAGCTAACATATATACATATATTTAATAATAATAATCCACAAATTTTGGCACGCTTATTACATATCATGCAAATGCAACATCAGTGCTATGTTATTAATAAAGAAAAGTAGGTCGATTAAAGGGTGGCCAGTTAAGCCATCAAAGAAGTTAGGCCATCGAAGAAGAGTTTACCATGGTTTTGAGTCCATTTCATTTAGCTCTTAAGGTGTTGAAGTACACTTCTGGCTTCAGACTCAATGCTAGTAATAACTTATTGTTATATTGACATATTGCAGACATGATGCCCCATTACTGACAGACTCAGACCAAGTCCAGATAGGTGGAAGGAAAACTGCCCAGCCCTGTAATCCTTGACGTACACAGCTGTGCTCTCAGGCAGTGATGCTGAGACTCTGACATGTGTTCGTTTAGGAGTTAGTTTGTATAACGGCACATTATAGCCCACCTGTGTTACCCGAGAACACCCCCCCCCCCAAAAAAAAAGAAAAAGAAAAAACATTACATAGTCTGTCCAGCTCAACTCTGAGAGTGCCATGGTGTTTTGAAGTCCGTGTAGCAAATAAGGAGGGTTTTGTGTGTGTGTGTGTGTGTGTGTGTGAGTGTGTGTGTGGTCATTCACTGCTTGTTAAATGAGGGTGCTTTAGCTAGAGACCGGTCTGCTGAGTGCTCTGGAGAGAGGAAGTCCCTGCAATGCTTCCACTGCACTAATTACACTGCTGCACTCATAGGATTAATACACACACACACACACACACACAATCTCTCACTCTCTCTCTTGTGCACCAAATGGACAGAGCCTGCCTCGTTCTTTTATCTTACATTTGATTCTTACTTCTGATCTCCACTCTTGTCCTCTTTTTATTTAAGGAGCCAGAAAACGAAAAAGAAATTGCCTTTTTTTTTTTACTGAATAAAATATTTGTTGTAATTCAATTCAGGGTAGCCAATCAGAGAGAGGTCATTTACATATATAAGTAGATCCAGATAAAGATTTGGATATTAAACACACACTAATGCCTAAAGTGTAAACAAGCTCTCAAAGACACAGAAACAAACTTTATCTTAATATTCAGCATTAATAACTTTAACAGGCATTGTAACGGCATGGTAGACTTTTTTGTGATTAAAAAATATCTTTGGCTGTTTGACCTTATTCTACTCATTGAAAAGATTGTTGAATGCCGATGCTGGAGGGTAAGGTTGTACAAAGTTGACATAAGAAAAAATGTTCTACAACCCCTAATAATCATATTTTTAGTTGAATGGCAGAAACATGACATTAAAATGTCATGACAATAAAATGTTACCCTGAAAAGCATCTGTGACCACTCGGTTGAGTTGCCCAGTTAGGGTAAACAGAATTGGAGGTAAACGTTACCTCAACATAAACACACAAGATCACATCGCCAATATCTTTGCTAGACTGACATGTATGTGTTATACCTTCAGATTGACATACATGAGCTTGTAATACCTCTTATTTCTGCCACAGAAGTGTTATTGAAGAGTACTGTGCATTGAATCGCTATCGCTACAAGTTGGTAGCTATAAACAGTACATTTTACTCTGTAATTGAAGGGGTGGATATGTTTGTCCATGTCATATTCATCACTGTAAACTTTAGAATATGAGAGCTAGAGTATAATCGTTACTGTTCTGTAATACTTGTGAGTTCATACTTAGAATGACCCTAACTGGGCAAGTCAACCGGCTGGTTGACTTGCATATCTGCATCCTGAATGAGTCATTTGTAAATTAATAAATAAATATTATATTAAATTATATTAAAGTGAAAAGTTGCTAAATGAGAATTCAGGATCACATTTTTCCCAAATATATATATTTTATATATTGCGAAAAAAGGAAGATATATTTTTTTTTCTTGAATTTCTTAGAAATGTATTTCTAAGTGTAATTATTAAATAAAGTTTAAAATATTCTAAATTTGAAGGCAACTTAAGTAATTTATTTACAACCAAATATTTTCAATTTTCAATATATTTACAATTAATATTTTTATTAATATGTTTTCCACCTTGACTGTCCCTTGTCTGTCTCTCGCCCTCTCTCTCTCTCTCTCTCTGTCTCCACTGTACCAGGTTATCCCTGTGTGTCCTCTCTAAGCCTCCCCTATCAGCGTCTGGGTGATTGATGAAATAAAGGACATGCTCTGGAATTCAATTACACCGCCGCCATGGCAACCCAGATTTAAGAAAAGAAAGCCAGGGAAGACGGCGAGATGAAAACAGATTGCGACCCTGGTGAAAAGCCCCTCACAAAGGTGCAATTAGCTCACGCTTATCAAAAGACCTCGCTCTCGCTCCGGAGAGCAATCGCCAGGCGCTGTGTTCCCCCCGTCACAAAGTCAGCATGTGTCTCCACTGCGCCGGTGTGTGTGTGATGTGCTGTAAGCATGGATGTGGTTACTATAAATACTGTATGTGAATAACTGAGCTCGTCTCTGCGTTCACTGACTTAACTGGGAGCTTAATTACGGCCTGTGTAGCCTGGAGTAGAATAAAAGGAGGATATAAAAAAGTGACATATGGAAAAATTCCAACCGAAGCGGCGATAAATCTGCATGAATAAAAGTGTGTAAAGCTGAGTGAGCTATCATTCAGGAGTTTAACTGATAGTAACAACACCGGGAGGTCACAATCATTGCTGGTGATTATGAAAACGTGGAATTTACAATGTGTTTATTGATGTAACAATACGCAATATGTCATACAGTAGCACAGTGTATAATGTAATGTATCGTGCTGTACCGCAGCGTACAGTAATCTAACAGTGTATCATACTCATCACAATACAGTATATCGTGTGTTGTATTGTACTGTATCACAGTGTATTGCGTTGTATTGTAGCGTATTGCATTACGTTGTATCTTAGTGTACATCGTATTATGTTGCAGTGTATTATATTATATTACTGTATTATACTGTATAATCTATCATGGTGTATTACACTGTATCTGTATCAAAGTGTATAATATATCATGGTGTATTACATTATATCACTGCATTATACTGTATCACAGTGTATAATGTATCATAGTGTATTACACTGTATCACAGTGTATAATGTATCATAGTGTGTTACACTGTGTCATGGTGCATTATACTGTATCACAGTGTATAATGTATTGTGGTATATTACACTGTATCGTAGTGTATTACACTGTATCACACTGTTGAATGTATCATAGTGTGTTACACTGTATCACAAAGTATAATGTATCATGGTGTATTACATTGTATCATGGTATATTACACTGTATCACAGTGTATAATGTATTGTGGTATATTACACTGTATCGTAGTGTATTAAACTGTATCACAGTGTATAATGTATCATAGTGTGTTACAATGTATCACAGTGTATAATGTATTATAGTGTATCAGACTGTATTGAAGTGTATTACACTGTATCACAGTATATAATGTATCATGGTGTTTTACACTGTATCACAGAGTATAATTTATCATGGTGTATTACATTGTATCATGGTATATTACACTGTATCACAGTGTATAATGTATTGTGGTATATTACACTGTATCGTAGTGTATTAAACTGTATCACAGTGTATAATGTATCATAGTGTATTACACTGTATTGTAGTGTATTACATTGTATCACAGTGTACAATTTATCATCATGTTTTACACTATCATGGTGTATTATACTGTATCACAGAGTACAATTTATCATGGTGTATTACATTGTATCATGGTATATTACACTGTATCGTAGTGTATTACACTGTATCACACTGTTTAATGTATCATAGTGTGTTACACTGTATCACAGTGT
Organism: Salminus brasiliensis; assembly: GCF_030463535.1. Classification (NCBI taxonomy): domain Eukaryota; kingdom Metazoa; phylum Chordata; class Actinopteri; order Characiformes; family Bryconidae; genus Salminus; species Salminus brasiliensis. Next base: position 4,280,502 of record NC_132889.1, on the reverse strand, counting down.
ATAATGTATTATGGTATATTACACTGTATCGTAGTGTATTACACTGTATCACACTGTTTAATGTATCATAGTGTGTTACTCTGTATCACAGTGTATAATGTATCATAGTGTATTAGACTGTATTGTAGTGTATTACACTGTATCACAGTATATAATATATTGTGGTGTATTACACTGTATCATAGTGTATTGTAATGTATCATATCAGTGTCAATCACAGGCTATCATTGTGTGCCTCCCAGAGATTTGTATGATGGTGTATTGTTTTGTGTCACAGTGTATTGTACAGTATCATGTTGTACTGTATTGTTTATTGTGTCAGTGTGTTATACTGTATCATAGCATACCTTGTGTGCTGTGCTTTATTACAGTGTATCACAGTGAAGTATAGTAGTGTATTTTGCTGTACTAGAGTGTAACATATTGTATCGCATTATACCGTGTTGTACCGCAGTGTATTATTATACTGTATCACAGTGTATAATGTATTGTGGTATATTACACTGTATCGTAGTGTATTACACTGTATCACACTGTTGAATGTATCATGGTATATTACACTGTATCACAGTGTATAATGTATTGTGGTATATTACACTGTATCGTAGTGTATTAAACTGTATTACAGTGTATAATGTATCATAGTGTGTTACAATGTATCACAGTGTATAATGTATTATAGTGTATCAGACTGTATTGTAGTGTATTACACTGTATCACAGTATATAATATATTGTGGTGTATTACACTGTATCATAGTGTATTGTAATGTATCATATCAGTGTCAATCACAGGCTATCATTGTGTGCCTCCCAGAGATTTGTATGATGGTGTATTGTTTTGTGTCACAGTGTATTGTACAGTATCATGTTGTACTGTATTGTTTATTGTGTCAGTGTGTTATACTGTATCATAGCATACCTTGTGTGCTGTGCTTTATTACAGTGTATCACAGTGAAGTATAGTAGTGTATTTTGCTGTACTAGAGTGTAACATGTTGTACCGCAGTGTATCACATATACCGTTTTGTACCATAGTGTACAGGAGAGCAGTTGTTGCCAAGCGCTGTGTTTCCCCATCACAAGCCCAATGAACCACATGTCATCTTACTGCATCGTAGTGTGCTGTGCTGTACCACAGTGGACAGTATGGTATTGTGTGGACTCATTATATCCACACTAACCCACACTAAACTCCAACAGGTCAGGGACTGTATACTGAACACAAAGCTGTATTTGTTTATTATTTGTACCTATTGTCTATGCACCCTGTCTCATGTCCTGTCTACTGTCCTTGCACTACTGTACCATGTCCATGTCCTACTGTGTGTCATATTATAGTGTGTTGCATCAAATGTATATATTCAAATAGCAAAAGTGGCTAAAACGCCTGTCCCTAGCACATGGACGTATGTCGAGCTCCGTCCCGGAGCAGTGCAGCTCTGCAGACAGAGGAGCCACCAGTGAGGCTCAGTGTGGCTCAGTGAGGAAAGAGGATCATGCTTGATGAATTCTCAATAAATAGGTCCATCACTCGGCGTGTCACAACGCGCAGGGGAGCGCTATTTATGATCCTTTTAGGACAGATTTCTCTCAATATTTAATGAGCTTCCATGCTGGCGGAGCGACCCGGAGAGCGAGAACGTGAGTGAGAGTGAGAGAGAGAGAGAAATGAGACATGATGAAGTAACCTGTGACTGTTCCACCTCTAGGTGCAGATTCAGAAATGATGACTGCCTTGCTTGATGAGTGACATCACCACCATCATCGTTACCATCAGCCGTGTCTCATCGGGCCCTCGGTCACTTACGACTGTCATCATCTGCTTCGTCAGCTTTACTAAATAACTACTGCTGCCCTAGTTTACAGTTGTTTTCCAACTCTGGGTTTTGACCTTGTCATGTAAAGGTACAAATGCACCTACCTAGGGTTAAATGAAGGACCTGGAATCTGAGATGGTAATCGCTCAATGCTAGCGAAACACTTCTGTGTTACTGTGGCCTTTCATTCAGGCCACGTACAGCAAGACGGTAGGGTTGGACAGTCGCTGGACTCAAGGCTGCGAGTCTATTCTTTGCCACTTGCTTTTAGAAGCTTTTACAATACTGTCTTGCTGTGTTTTTGAAGTTCTCCACCAAACACGAGGAGCTTGAGTCCTTCAAATACATCCTAAATAGCTGCTGAACCTCAATGGCTGAAACATATATGTCCATCTGAGCAATTCAGGGAGATGTAAACAAAGTCCTTCAGAGTGGATTTGGTGTACATTGTTGTCACTGTAGAGAATTTTGGAGACTCTAGATTTCTGAGAGGTCCTACACAAAAGGTTGGGTAAATACAGTAAATGCAATAGAAGTAAATAAGGAAATAGTGTGTAGACCCCCTTGTGGTTCCAAAACAGCTCTGACTATTCGAGGCATGGACTCCATAAGACCTCTTATATCCGGCACCAAGACATAAGCAGCAGATGCTTTAAGGTTCCTCCATGGGCCGTATCAACGAGAGCCATTGGCGCCCATGACCTGGTTGCTGGTTTACTGGTTGTCCTTCCGTGCAGCACTTTTGGTAGGTAACGACAACTGCATACCGGGAACACCCTGCAAGGCCTGCCTGATGTTTTAGAGATGCTCTGACCTTCCAGTTGTCTCTTTAAACTCTGCGAAGTTGCCTAATATGCCTAATATGTAGATCCCACCCCTCGACCACTGTCCCATTGGAACTAGACCATCAAAGTGATTCACTTACCCTGTAACTGGTTGACGGCCGGATGTAAACAGAATCGGAATAAACCTTATCTCGACAGTTTCCGGATATGTCCACAATGACAAGTGTTTACAGGCTCTGTGTTGCTTCAAACATGTTCCCTTAATTAATAGTTAATTACCTTCTCGAGTCTTGGGACTGCCTCTATAATTATAAGGCGCAGGAGCCTGAGAGGGTACACGGTCAGGGTTGTTAAAGGCCTAATACACTCCTGTCCCAAATGAGCAGCTTCTAAACGCGCTGGAAACCAAACGTCCTTCGAGCTTGGCTCCAGTTTCAGGCCGTTCATAAAGTGCTCTCCATCTTCAACCGGCCTTCGCCTGCTGGTGCCTGCCGTGGTCCCACTCATAATAAGTGCTGACCCCAGCAGTGGAGCGTGGAAACTGTAAATGAGGATCGATAGGGAACAGAGGCTGTATTTCAGCTCCACTCTGGTGTGCATAACAAACGGCCCCGCCACCGCGCCTGTCATTCATTCCGCTCTTCTGGAGCACTTGGAAAGGGATATTAAAGTCCTGCCCAAGCCAGGGTCAGAAACCTAATCCAACGCACCCGTTGTGGAATTGTTAACCATGCTGTAATTGCAACTACAGCAGAATCAACAATGGCGGACTCATAAAGGAAGGTGGGTGGTGTTGGGGCTGTCGCAATTGATCGGTTGATTAATGATATGAATGATATTAATGATAATGTCCATATGTTCCTTCTCAATAAGGGAAAGGGTTCCTTAAGCGATGCCATAGAAGAACCAGGTTCATGACCTTTACATTGACCTTTTGTTCCTTCTTTACACCCAATACTGCCAATCGATCCACCTGTACGTAGCTCCCCGTAGCACTAGCAATGCTCCCGACACTAGGAGGGTCTCCTCCGATACATGCTAAGCCAGCCACCACCTCTTTTCCAACTGGCGATGATCCACCACACCAGCCAACATATGCCTGTGCCAGCAACCATCACTTTAAGGGTGAGAAGGGAACAAAAGCACTACCTACCCACCTGGAGAGAGCACGGCCAATTGTGCTCACTCAGACTCCGTCCACTGATGGCAAAGCGGCATGGCTAGGGATCCGGAAATTTCCCGGAAATCTTCCCGAACAGCATGCTAATGTGGGGCTCACATGGGTAGAAGGTGGTCAAGGTGGGTTCTAGATGGTTTGTAGCTAAATGTGTTGTTACTGTGACCCAGTTGGTCTTCCCGAATGGGCCACATTGGTAAATCCTCCCCTAATCTCACATGGGTGCCTTCCAGGTCATCTGTGCAGTGAACAACCCAGAAGGAGCCCATGGTTAAACCCTTCCTGGTCCCATCATTGACCATATTTAGAGCCAATGTGGAACCTGAGGACAAAACTCTCTGGCTCACAGCTGGGCTACCTGCACAGCCCCCACATGGACATGTCAGCTGGGTTACTAGTCCACAGAAGGGTCTTTGCGGCCTAAAGAACATCAAGACACTTGGACTTCTCCATGGTAGACTAAGGCAGTGTTTCTCAACCTGGGTCAGAACCCCAGCCAGGCAAGTCCACCACACTACACCAGTAAGAGACCGCTCCGTTCTTTTGGAATCACCTCGATCAGCAGTGACGGGTCTGAAAACCGTGCGATTTCTCTTCAGATCAAGGCCGGCTGGAAGGGTGGAGGAGGAGAGGATGAAAGGATGGTGGTGTTTGGTGAAGGAGAAGTGTAAAAGCAGCAGACAGTCTGACGGTGTTAGTCTGCATGGTGTCCTCTGAGCTTTGCAGTAACAACTGTCTCTCTCTGTTGTTGCTGTTTCTTTTCTGTCAGGACTTTTTAACAAGCATCAGAAACCCCACAGGACCACACTGACAAACACACACACACACACACACACACACACCAGCTTCCTCCTGCAGCGGTCCCAGCACCAGCTACACCTTAACATCTTAACATAGTCTCTCTCTCTCTCTCCCTCTAGGTGCCCCTCCTCTCTCTACATCCCTTCATCTCTCCTCTCACTCATCCTCACCTCCGCATCTTCTCTCTCTCTCTCTCTCTCTCTCTCTCTCTCTCCCTTGATTGTTTTTCTCTACCTCTCCCCCCTCTATCCTTCCATTTCTGCCTATCTCTCCTCTCTCTTTCTTTTATTCTCTCTCTCTGTTTTATTCTCTCTTTCTTATTCTCTCTCTTCTTTTATCCTCTCTCTCTTTCTTTTACTCTCTCTCTCTTCTTTTATCCTCTCTCTCTTTCTTTCTTTTATTCTCTATCTCTCCTTTTATTCTCTCTCTCTCTCTTTTTCTTTCATTCCCTCTCTCTTTTATTCTCTCTCTCTCTCTTTCTTTTATTCTCTCTCTCTCCTTCTTTTATTCTCTCTCTCTCTTTTTCTTTCATTCCCTCTCTCTTTTATTCTCTCTCTCTCTCTCTCGTTCTTTTATTCTCTCTCTCTTTCTTTTATTCTCTCTCTCTTTTTCTTTCATTCCCTCTCTCTTTTATTCTCTCTCTCTCTCTCTCTCTCGTTCTTTTATTCTCTCTCTCTCCTTCTTTTATTCCCTCTCTGACTCTCCCTTTCTCTCTCTCTTTCTCTCTGTTTCTCCTTCCTTTACCCTCTTGCTCTCACTCTCTCTCTCCAGTTCTGTATCCACCCCTCTATCTCACAATACCCCTCAATGTTCCAGGAGTTCTGCAGAAGCTCCTGAGGGATTCCTCTGATTATCACACTGGATCTGTTATTCCGGGGCAGAACTCTGCAATCTCACACCATCAGGCCTGTTTGTTCAATCGTCACACATCATGATCCACCATCTGCTCAATCCTTGAATACCCCACCAGTGATGTAAAGGAAGCTGTGGAGGGTCCCTCCCCCTCAGATAACTGGGTACCTCTAAAACAAAGTGTCATGGGCACGGTGACATCAGTGGGGTCCACGCTGTTAGTTCCAATAGCACTGCGGCTCGGTAAAGGACTGACTTCGTGTTGTGCTGCATTTAAAACCTCCACCGCAGTGCAGGGTATTCCTCAGAGTCAGAGAGAGAGAGAGAGGTGGACTGCAGTATGGCCTGTGTGTTCATTCAAATATCTTCCATCAGAAATCCCATAATTCATACTGCAGCAGTGGCAGGGGGACAAACACTAGGTTTCACGTGTATTATTCCCAAAAATGATCCCCAATACATTCGTTCATTTTTTAATTTATTTATTGAGGCGATGATGATCATGATGATGGTGATGATGACGATGGTGATGATGATCATGATGATGGTGATGATGATGATGGTGATGATGATCATGATGATGAAAACCAAGGACCCATATGATGAAACAAATAGCTGACCAATAGATCATTGGGTGGACGGATGAATGAACTGATGAATAGATAATGGATGGAGTGATGGATGGCTAAGTGGATGGATGAAAGAATGAATGTTTGAAATAAAGGACAGGTGGGTGGATGGATGGATGGATAAGTGGACGAATAGATCAATGAGTGGACTGATGAATAGATGAATGGATGGATGGATAAGTGGATGAATAGATCAATGAGTGGACTGATGAATAGATGAATGGATGGATGGATGGATGGATGGATGGATGGATAAGTGGACGAATAGATCAATGAGTGGACTGATGAATAGATGAATGGAAGAATGAATGGGTGAACTGAAGAATGGATGGATGGATGGATCAATCAGTGAGTGGATGCATGGGTGGATGAATATAAATAGAAGAGTGAATGGGTGAATTAACAGAGTGTAAAATTGTTAGGTGGGTGGATGGACGGATGAATAAGTGGATGGATGATAGATGGAAAAGTAGATGCATGGATCAATGAGTGAATAAATATATGAATAAAAGAGTGAATTGGTGAATTAACATATATGGATAAATTAGTGGGTGGGTGCATGGATGGATGAACAGATTTCTGTGAATAGATAAGAGAATGGATGTATGGATGGATACATGAAAGAATTCTCATCAAATTTATGGAATGTTGATGTCAGTATTAACATTTCAGAACTAGCCTGTGAATATTTAATATATATATATATAGAAAGAGAGTTCTAGACCCTTCCATGTCTATAATATCCCTCTGTATCTGGAGGTGACGTAGTAATACTAGGCTTCAGTACAGTAATGTCTATGATAACTGTAGGCTAGTAATACAGCAGCTCTGCAGGGAGCAGCAGTGATCTTGTAAGACGGGAGTAAAAGGATGAATTACGCTCTTTCCGCAGCGGTGGGTGTCCAGCCTCTCCCTGATAGGCTCTCCTATTTAATTTTGATTGGCTGCCAGGAAACACTACGGAGTAATTGTGGCTTGTCATAGTCAAGCAGACAAACTGCGCTCCTGGGAGTCGTCCATCGTGTAAATGACATACTGGCTCAAAGGAACTGAACCTGACACTGTGCACCACACACAGACACACACACACTTCCTATAGACACACACACACACACACACACAGAGAGAGAGAGAGAGCACCACAGGAAATTCATGTACAGTACATCTAAGCTCAGTGTCTCTCCGGTGGCTCTGTCAACAGCAAATGCTAAAAGAAACCCCAGTTGTGTCCCAGCAACAGAACCAGAACCTTGTTGAGACCCTGTCGAGATGTACTGCCAAAAGAATAGGACTCTCTGGAGTAGATAAAGCATTAACCTATTGGCACCATGCTATCTAAAGCCAGGCATGGGATAAAGGGGTATAAAGCCCCCCAGCATTGAGGAGCTGTGGAAGAACTGTGTTCTCTGGAATGATGGTGGTGGCGCTCCATCCAAACATTTTGGGATGAGTTGGGGAGTTGGGGAAAATGAGGTGGGGTGGTGATCATCAGCCGACATCCGGACTTCATTGCTGCATGCAATCAAATCCTCACAGCAATTCTTCTCCAAAATCTAGCAGAAAGCCTTCTTCTCCCCTGGACAGTAGAGACAGTTACTCCAACAAAAGCAGGATGAGCTCATTTTTTAAAATATCCTTAATATCAGAAGGAACAATGATTGAGCAGGTGTCCCAATACTTTTGCCAATACAGTGTATCCGTCCCAAAACTAGCTTTCTGACCTCTGGTCTGACCTCTCCCTGCGTGTGATCAGGAATGAAAAAGCAGCAGTATCAGCGCTGACGGCGGATCCTATTGACTCATTTTCCACTGGCTGTCTTTGTAGCTTAATTAGCAGCTGGATGTTCATATGACATCCCACCAATCAGCACCACTGCTGACAGCAAGGCTGGTCCACACACACACACAGATATGCAGACAGACAGCCCCTCGCCGAGAGCGGACGGCTGGGTTGGTGGTTGATAGCCAGATGCACGTCATGTCTGGAATGCCATTACGCTCTCTGCTGTCTCAATCATGGAACATCATTGCTGAGGGAGAGAAGAGCATGGAAAATCTTCCACCCGGCCAGCAGAGTGACGTGGACGACCCCCAAGGTCATGCCATGCTTCAGAGATCAGAAACCCAGTTGGACAGTCTGCCCGCTGCAATCCGGATCATCATAATCAGCTAATATTAGCAACACTCGCTAATGCAGCGTCATGGTCAAAGCTAACATGTAGCATCTAGAACCGTACACTGCTGTTATGGCTTGGTGCTAATTCCAGAAGATTCCCAGAACACTTAATTGCTGCTTAATTGCATATTTAATTATTATATGGAATCACTTGTGGCTCCTGACTTTGCCAGATGCCCCGCAACAGAGGACTGTAGACCCTTTTTGCTAGTGTAATCCACCCCAATTTTCAACAGCCAAATAGCCTAACCACACGTTTAATGCTAAGATCGAATAACAGGGTGGTAAACAGGGTTGTACAACCACATTTGAGCATATTTTACCCAGGACAAAGTGACATATTTGCTATTTTTATATCAAAAACAAATAAAATACGTAGTAAACGCATCTTATGGTGTGTTTAAGGTGGATTTTTATCACATTAGAAAGAAAATTCTGTTATTTTGGGGAATATTTGTGAACATTTTGCAGATTTCATTAGTTTATGGGCTTTGGATTTGTTCTTCTTACAGTGCTAAACTAGGCTAGGCTAGGCTAGGCTAGACTAAGCAAAGCTAAATGCAATGCTTTGTATCTGTGGGCTGTCTCGTTGCTGTAAACAAGCCAATAAGAGCAGAGCTTATCTTTTTTTTCATGAGCCCACTGTAAAAGGAAAATAAGCATGGTTTGTTTTGAGGTAGAATAACAGGGTGGTAAACAGGGTTGTAAAAACCACATCTGAGAATGTCTCCGTAATTACATTTTATTGTATGTTTAAAGAGGAAAAAAACACTTCCCATTCACCAGTGTTGGTGTTAAAAATTTTTTTAGCACATCAAAAAGGCAGAAAATTCTGGTTTTGTTTTTGGGTCATTTATGATACAAAATATTTTGGGCTTATTATTGAAAATCAAAATGAGAATCTGAAATACTGTATATATAATATATTTATATAATAAATATATTTATATAATATAATATATTTTGAACAAAGAGAGAAGTTTATATATATATAATATATGAATTTAGTAAAGTGGCATAGTGGTAATAACTATGATAATAAATAATATTATATTTACATTATACAAATGTGGAGTTATTTCACACAGATTAAACTGAATTACACTACTATTATTATTGCACAGATGAACCGTAGTGTCACGCACTGAGGGAGGAGTTACGGAGTTGAAATTTTGCATATTTCATGGGTTTATGGGCTTTGGATTTGTTCTTCTTACTAGGCTAGGCTAGAGTAAGCAAAACTAGGCTATGGCCATCCTATTGGTGAGCGCACCATAGAGGGAAAATTAGCATGTTTACTATTAGGGTAGAATAACAGGGTTGTAAATAGGGTTGTAAAACCACATCTGAGCATTTTTCACCTCAACCAAAGTGACATACTTTTTATTATTATATTAAAAACAACTAAACAACTAAAATACTCAATGAATGCATTTTATGGAATGTTTAAGGTGGAATAATACAAATAGGCTTCTGCGGAGTCACCCATTCGCCAATGTTACAATCTGTGTTTACGTTAAAAAAGGCAGAAAAGGCAGAAATTCTAGTGGTGCCAGCAAAACTATGCTGTGCCATGCATCTGTGAGCCACCTTATTGCTGTAAATCAGCGGGGCTTGTCTTTTTAGTTTTTTCATGAGCCCACCGTAAAGGAAAAATCAGCATGTTTCATTCTGAGGTACAATAACAGGGTGGTAAACAGGGTTGTAAAACCACATATTTTGCACATTATCTGGATTTATGGGCTTTGGATCCCACTATAATTGCCTGGGCAATCCTAGAATCACCACAGCTGACAGGAAGATTCAGATTCAGTCCCTCACGGCTACTCTACAGACTGTGATCGGCTCTTAATCCTACCCCCACCCCCAAACCCCTCAACACCACCCCCAACCCCTGATGCCGCGGCCCAGCCTGGAGGAATGTAAACATATATGTAAACAAATTTAGTGGTGGTAAATTAGCAAAGGTTATATAAGGCGGGCTATGCCATCTGTGCCGAACTCCGAGGAACTCTATATAGGTCAGTTCGCCATGGCCTGTCCTCTGACACACTTGAGCTGTAGCCTATGGCGACGAGGCTGTTCTACTTTACCGTGCAGGTGAGACCTTCCATTAGAAACCTTCTGCATGCTCTGACCTCAGCCCTCCCTCTACCTTCACACGAGGGTGACCGATTTAACCACGTGATGACATCATGGGCCAAGTTTCAATTGGCAGGGTTACACTTTTTGTAAAACGGTTCTTTAAGGGTTCTTTAGTAAAGACAATGGTTCTCTACAGTACCATGACTACCCAAGGAACCATCTGTTCTAGTTCAGTGTTTGCCTGGATTGAAGGACCTTTTTTCCACTGCAGGGTCAAATGGTTATGATCACAGACGGACGCTGTTTGGCACAGTTCTTACAAACTAGGCTAGCTAGTTGAACCTGGGGCCACAGAACCGTCCGGTGGGAGGGCTTCATACGTACGGATCACTGGCTCCATATTTGAGTCCTATTTGATCTGGGTTCTATATATCCATTAGCACACTGGCTATAGGCCTCGCCAGACAACTCTACTGCAGCATTAGCACGCTGGCTATAGGCCTCGCCAAACAACTCTACTGCAGCATTAGCACGCTGGCTATAGGCCTCGCCAAACAACTCTACTGCAGCATTAGCACGCTGGCTATAGGCCTCGCCAAACAACTCTACTGCAGCATTAGCACGCTGGCTATAGGCCTCGTCAAACAACTCTACTGCAGCATTAGCACGCTGGCTATAGGCCTCGCCAAACAACTCTACTGCAGCATTAGCACGCTGGCTATAGGCCTCGTCAAACAACTCTACTGCAGCATTAGCACGCTGGCTATAGGCCTCGTCAAACAACTCTACTGCAGCATTAGCACGCTGGCTATAGGCCTCCCCAAACAACTCTACTGCAGCATTAGCACGCTGGCTATAGGCCTCGCCAAACAACTCTACTGCAGCATTAGCACGCTGGCTATAGGCCTCGCCAAACAACTCTACTGCAGCATTAGCACGCTGGCTATAGGCCTCGTCAAACAACTCTACTGCAGCATTAGCACGCTGGCTATAGGCCTCGCCAAACAACTCTACTGCAGCATTAGCACGCTGGCTATAGGCCTCGCCAAACAACTCTACTGCAGCATTAGCACGCTGGCTATAGGCCTCGCCAAACAACTCTACTGCAGCATTAGCACGCTGGCTATAGGCCTCGCCAAACAACTCTACTGCAGCATTAGCACGCTGGCTATAGGCCTCGTCAAGCAACTTTACCAAGATATTAGCATGCCAGCTACGGGCCTAGTCCAAAAATGTTACCGTGGCATTTGCACGCCTGCTATGGGCCTCGCCTAACATCGCTACTGCAGCATTAGCATTACTAGCATTAGCCACCTACACTAGCCCTGTAGTTGTAACACAGACAGGAGAGGCCTGTAGGTCTTCAGATGTTACCCTGGGGTTTGCGTACAAAGGCTACACCCTTTATACAGCGGTTCTTTAAGAACGGGTTCTTTAGAAAAGGCATCGGCTCTGTACAGAACCACAACCACTCAAAAAAATAACTGGAAGCTTAACGGTTCTCGGTTCTTTGTCAGGTTCTTTGTCCTTCAGATTGGTGGAGAAACATGTAGATGGTCTAAAGCACCAAAACAGTTCTATAATAATAACTACTGATATTGAGGCTTTAATGTCATTAATTATTCATTATTATTATTTATCATTAATTTAATATATTGTTATAACATGTTATATTAAAATATATTTTTGTAATATATATTATAATATATTACAGAATTATCATTCATGTTCAGTTAGTGTTGCCTGATAATCGACCTCACAACATTGACATTACTCACCAGGGACGTATGAAAATATCGATATATCAAAGTATCGCGATATTCTGTTTTGTAACACGGTATCGATTCTCAAAATCACATTATTGATCTTTAATAAATAGTTTACATGGCAGACAGAGGTTCATTTTGTGCTGCGTTTAGACCTCTGACCACTAGATGGCAGTGTTGTGCACACTGAGATTGTACACATGAGTGTGTGTGTTTTTTATAATATGACAGTTTTCCTAAAATTTGCTTTTAAAAAGTGTAATTGTAATTTATTGTGTTGTTTACAGAATATATCACTATATCGAATCGTATCGCCTGTATCGCGATATCCATCGTATCGACAGGCCCCAGTAGACAATTCACCCCCCAGCACTTTATCATCTCACACAGAACACACAGCCAAGGCCTTTCTGGATTCAGCTTTCGGAACACTATCAAACAAAGCGCCCTCAATTAAGAGTCCGGGGAAGTAAATCACCGACACGCTGTAAATAAAACATGCCTGTATTACCATTTAATGCAGCTTTTTTCCATAATTCACATCAAAAGGCGGCGGAGAACACAAGAAGAGCCGCACCAACTTGCTGACCTACTTTCTTTTTTTTCCACTTTCAGAGTTTGAACACCACCACCCTCCTCCCCCCAATCCCACCCCACCCCGCTCGGGAAGCGAGCGAGCGACTGCAGTGCGAACTGCGCTGGCTCCCAGGGAGAAGCGGAGAGCTGGGTTCAAGCTGTTCTTATGAGCTAGGGTTCGCACGCTGGATTCAGCAGCTCACAGGTGGAGATTAGGTGATGGTGCCCAACACAGGGTGTATCAGTCCGTACACACACACACACACACACACACACATACCGGCTACTGTAAGATCCAGTAACATCCAGCAACTCTCTGTAATGATAATAAGTGAAAAAGTAAGAGAATGAGAGCGTGAGAGAGAGCGCGAGAGAGAGCGCGAGAGAGAGAGCGCGAGAGAGAGAGCGCGAGAGAGAGAGAGCCAGACAGACAGAAAGAAAGGGAGTGACAGTGAGAGAAAAACTGAGAAGACAAAGAGGACGAGAGTGAGAGAGAAAGAAAAATAGAGTGAGCGAGAGAGTGAGAGAGCGACTGAGGAGAGAAAGAAAGAGCGAGAGTAAGAGCGAGAGAGACTGAGAAGACAAAGAGTAGGAGAGTGAGAGAGAGAAAGAATAAAGAGTGGGCGAGAGAGTGACTGAGGAGAGAAAGAAAGAATGTGAGCGAGAGAGAGACTGAGAGAGAGAGCAAGACTGAGAAGACAGAGAAAGAGAGCAAGAGTGAGAGGGTGAGAGAGAGAGACTGAGAAGACAGAAAGAGAGCGAGAGTGAGAGGGTGAGAGAGAGAGACTGAGAAGACAGAAAGAGAGTGAGAGTGAGAGGGTGAGAGAGAGAGACTGAGAAGACAGAAAGAGAGCGAGAGTGAGAGTGTGAGAGAGAGAGACTGAGAAGACAGAAAGAGAGCGAGAGTGAGAGGGTGAGAGAGAGAGACTGAGAAGACAGAAAGAGAGTGAGAGTGAGAGTGTGAGAGAGAGAGACTGAGAAGACAGAAAGAGAGTGAGAGTGAGAGGGTGAGAGAGAGACTGAGAAGACAGAAAGAGAGTGAGAGTGAGAGGGCGAGAGAGAGAGACTGAGAAGACAGAAAGAGAGCGAGGGTGAGAGACTGAGAGAGAGAGCAAGACTGAGAAGACAGAGAAAGAGAGCAAGAGTGAGAGGGTGAGAGAGAGAGACTGAGAAGACAGAAAGAGAGTGAGAGTGAGAGGGTACGAGAGAGAGACTGAGAAGACAGAAAGAGAGTGAGAGTGAGAGGGTGAGAGAGAGACTGAGAAGACAGAAAGAGAGCGAGAGTGAGAGGGTGAGAGAGAGAGACTGAGAAGACAGAAAGAGAGCGAGAGTGAGAGGGTGAGAGAGAGAGACTGAGAAGACAAAGAGGAGAGTGAGAGAGAGAGAAAATAAAGAGTGAGCGAGAGAGTGACTGATGAGAGAAAGAAAGAATGTGAGTGAGAGAGAGAGACTGAGAAGGCAATCGAGAAAGAGAGCGATAAACTGAGAGAGAGAGAGAGAGAGAGAGACAGAAGACAGAAAGAGAGCGAGAGTGAGAGAGAGAGAGAGAGACTGAGAAGGCAATCGAGAAAGCGCGCGAGAGACTGAGAGAGAGCAAGACTGAGAAGACAGAGAAAGAGAGCGAGAGTGAGAAAACAGAGGGTGAGAGAGAGACTGAGGAGAGAAAGAAAGAATGTGAGAGAGAGAGAGAGACTGAGAAGACAAAGAGGAGGAGAGTGAGAGAGAGAGAGAATGAAGAGTGAGAGAGAGAGACTGAGAAGACAAAGAGGAGGAGAGTGAGAGAGAGAGAGAATGAAGAGTGAGAGAGAGAGACTGAGGAGAGAAAGAAAGAGCGAGAGTAAGAGCGAGAGAGACTGAGAAGACAGAGAAAGAGAGCGAGGGCGAGAGTGAGAGAGAGAAAGAGAGAGACTGAGAAGACAGAGAAAGAGAGCGAGGGCGAGAGTGAGAGAGAGAAAGAGAGAGACTGAGAAGACAGAGAAAGAGAGCGAGGGCGAGAGTGAGAGAGAGAAAGAGAGAGACTGAGAAGACAGAGAAAGAGAGCGAGGGCGAGAGTGAGAGAGAGAAAGAGAGAGACTGAGAAGACAGAGAGCGAGAGAGAGAGCACGTGCGAGAGAGAGAGACAGTGTGGGGGTACGAGTAGTAGTTTGTGGCACCACCACCTATTAAACCCCACCCATCTTTTAGATATCGCCCACACCTGGCATGATTAGGCATGGTCTAGACAAGCTGTGTGTGTGTGTGTGTGTGTGTGTGTGTGTGTGTGTGTGTGTGTGTGCACATCTGCATCTTGCACATCTGTGTCAGCAATGGGTGCAACTTAAAGTACATGAATGCATTCATTAGAAGAGGCGTCCACATATTTTTGGACATGCAGTATATTTGGAAAATTGAAAAGCAGAATCCATAACCATGAAGTCTAACCTTCCCTAAGCTCTGTGTGTGTGTGTGTGTGTGAGTGTGTGTGTGTGTGTGAGTGTGTGTGTGTGAGTGTGTGTGTGTGTGTGTGTACACAGGCCTGATGGCTAACGCTAGGCTAGCAGTTGCTAAGCAGTGCTGTGGTTGTTGGTTACGGCTTTCCTGGAAGGTTTCTGTGGTGCGAGAGAGCCAAACATTCCTAACGTCAAGCTAATTTGCTAATCTTAGTTTGTTTTAGGACCCAAAACCCATTTAGGACCCAACACGTTAGCCAGCCGATCTAGCTAGCATGATACTGGTTAGCCAGGATCTGAATTATCTGCTGATCTTGCACAAGGTTAGCTGGATAGCGTATTAAGCAAGATAGCTAGCAAGAACAATATTGGATCGCTTAACTTGCTAATAACAAGTTTATGTGAGGATGGACAAGTGGGACATGCTAGCTATAGCTGCTAACAGTGGTACATGCTAGCTTTAGCTGCTAACAGTGGTACATGCTAGCTTTAGCTGCTAACAGTGGTACATGCTAGCTATAGCTGCTAACAGTGGTACATGCTAGCTATGGCTGGTAACAGTGGTACATGCTAGCTTTAGCTGCTAACAGTGGTACATGCTAGCTATAGCTGCTAACAGTGGTACATGCTAGCTATAGCTGCTAACAGTGGTACATGCTAGCTATGGCTGGTAACAGTGGTACATGCTAGCTTTAGCTGCTAACAGTGGTACATGCTAGCTTTAGCTGCTAACAGCGAGACTCTCTGAGGGAGAAGGCCGGCCTTGGCTGTAATTTGGCCATATTAGCTTTCTCGTTTACAGAGTCGGACTTCTTAGCTGCGGGTTCTGCATTTTGGGTTCTGTGTTTTGGTTCTCCGCCACACAGCTGGTTCTCGATGTGTTTTTAATGCACTGTTAATATAATTAGGATATTATATTCATTGGACAGACCTGACACACACACACACACACACACACTCAGACCAGGCCTGTGGCCCCTGCACACAAGCACCAAATGCTGATCTGAGCACAGCGGTTAATGCCAGGTTTAATTAGCGCATGAACAACACGCTCTAGACTGGAGAACCGGGCGAGCAGCACTCCATTAATCCAACATGTCAGAGATCAGTACTCATCTACAGCACGCTGCCTCTCTCGCTCTCTCTCTCTCTCTGGCCCTGTATCTCTCTCTCTCTCTCTCTCTGTCTGGCCCTGCATATCTATCTCTCTCTCTCCCACCCTCTCTCTCTCTCTCTCTCTCTCTCTCTCTCTCTCTCTGTCTGGCCCTGCATATCTATCTCTCTCTCTCACACCCTCTCTCTCTCTCTCTCTCTCTCTCTCTCTCTCTCTCTGTGTCTGGCCCTGTATATCTCTCTCCCTCCCTCTCTCTCTCTCTCTCTCTCTGGCCTTTATATCTCTCTCTCTCACTCCCTCTCTCTCTCTGGCCTCTCTCTCTCTCTCTCTCTCTCTCTGGCCTTTATATATATCTCTCTCCCTCCCTCTCTCTCTCTGGCCTCTCTCTCTCGCTCTCTCTCTCTCTCTCTCTCTCTCTCTCTCTCTCTGTCTGGCCCTGCATATCTATCTCTCTCTCTCCCACCCTCTCTCTCTCTCTCTCTCTCTCTCTCTCTCTCTCTCTCTCTCTCTCTCTCTCTCACTCTCTCTGGCCCTGTAGCTCTCTCTCTCTCTCTGTCTGGCCCTGCATATCTATCTCTCTCTCTCCCACCCTCTCTCTCTCTCTCTCTCTCTCTCTCTCTGGCCCTGTAGCACTCTCTCTCTCTCTGTGTGTGTCTGGCCCTGTATATCTCTCTCCCTCCCTCTCTCTCTCTCTCTCTCTCTCTGGCCTTTATATTTCTCTCTCTCCCTCCCTCTCTCTCTCTGGCCTCTCTCTCTCTCTCTGGCCTTTATATATCTCTCTCTCTCCTCCCTCTCTCTCTCTCTCTCTCTCTCTCTCTCTCTGGCCTTTATATCTCTCTCTCTCCCTCCCTCTCTCTCTCTGGCCTCTCTCTCTGGCCTCTCTCTCTCTCTCTCTCTCTCTCTCTCTCTCTCTCTCTCTCCCTCCCTCCCTCTCTCTCTCTCTCTCTCTCTCTCTCTCTCTCTCACTCTCTGGCCTGTATATCTCTCTCTCTCTCTCTCTCTCTCTCTCTCTCTATCAGATAAGATAAGGGGGGCGCTGAAGCTTTGATTGGCCATGAAGCTTCAGAAAGAGAGAAATACTGACAGAGGGAAGGAGAGAGTAAGAGGCATGGAGAGATGGCAAAAGAGAGAGAGAGAGATGAACTGAACTCAGAGAGACAGGAGAAAGAGAGAGAGAGAGAAAGAGAGAGAGAGAGAAAGAGAGAGAGAGAGAGAGAGAGAGAGAGAGCAATGGAAAAAAAACTCGGCTCCTCCTAATTTGCAAATCAAAGAAAAAGTGAGTCAGATATTTATAGCTGAACAGCCTGGGGGGATATATCCCACTTTTCTCGCGCTGTACACTTCCTTGTTTGCAGCCCACTGGCATCCACTTCTTACAGGCCTGACGTCAGCGCTGCTGCAGACTAGCACAACTCGCTAACAGACTAGCAGCCTGACCTTGAAGCATCTCTCTCACTCTCTCTCTCTCTCTGCCCCTCTTGGGTCCACACTCCTCCATGTGCATCCCAATGTTCCGGCAGCAGGATCCGGGCTGCAGCGCATGCACGGCACCTCGCACGGCACCTCGCACAGGACCTCGCACGGCACCTCGCACAGCAGTGTCATGCGTCGCTAGCTGGGGTTCACAGGGGTTAAACGAGACCAGAGTGGGAACTGGGAGCGAAGCTTCTCATTAGGCAGGAATCGGTCAGTAACCTACACCGTGTGTCCAAAAGTTTGCGGACACCCCTCGTAACGAATGCATTCAGCTACTTTAAGTTGCACCCACTGCTGACACAGATGTGCAAATGCGAACACACACACAGAGCTAGTGCCTGCAGAGAAGTACTGCCAATAGAATAGGACTATCTGAAGAAGATAAGCATGCTCATTACATTTACATTTATGGCATTTAGCTGACGCTCTTATCCAGAGCGGCTTACAAGGTTACTTGTATTACACAGGTGGGCCAATGCAGTGTTAGGAGTCTGGCCCAAGGACTCTTATTGGTGTAGTGCAGCACAGTCACCCAGACAGGGAATCGAACCCCAGTCTTCCACATGGTGTGGTAGCGATGTTATCTGTTGCGCCACACCAACCGTTTTCTATTATTTACTCTTAAGTAAGGCTAGTTATTATAGTATAAATAAATATAATATATAATAAGTATAAATATTCGCTTTATGGTGGTGATGTAGGACGGGATGTTAGTCGGCTAACCAGCTAGCTTTGCTAGTTAACCGAACTAAACTAGCTCACCACTCTTTTCCTAATGTACATTTGGGGGTCTTTTCCGTGTGTGTCGTACCAACATGCCAGGATATCGGCAGCAAGCTAAGAGGAATTTATGCCTATTAATAAAGTTGTGTTTTATTTGAACAGTCTGAGCAGTTCTGCTGCTTTTAGGAACGCTCTTAGAGGTAAGGAATTTATTCGGTTTGACAGCCTGTCATAACTATGATGTTTAGCCTGCTGTTTTTCCAGCTGACAGTTGCTAAACACGCTCAAAGGCACATCTGCACCCAGCTAGCGAGCTTAACAGTGGCTGTGGATTGGTATTGCTAATCAGCTTCATCAGCTCAGCCGAGTTAACTGGGCTAGTTGTGTGAGGAAGGAGGGCAGGGGCCTCCAGCGGTTCGAGAAGCATGTTCTCAAAAATGTGATCGGATGGAATTGAACACATGGTGGTCACCCCTGTGGACAAATCCCTGTGTAGCACTGGATTGAGACATGTCCAAATGTTTGTGGATACTCCTACTACTTTGTAGAGAAGTAGTGCCAATAGAATAGAATAGGACTCCCTGGAGCAGGTAAACATGAACATGAACCAGAGGGGTAACAGGTAACACCCCATAAGCATTAAGCTGGAGAGCAGTGGAAGAACTGTGTTCTCTGAAATTCTCAACTCCCTGAGTTGGGGAGTTGGGGGATAAGGTGGGGTGGTCCTGACCTCCCTAACGCTCTTTCGTTGAACGCAATCAAATCCTCACAGCAATGCCCCTCCAAAATCTAGTAGAAAGCCTTCTTTTCTACAGTAGGGACAGTTCAACACAAGCAGGAAAAGCCCTTTTTTTAAATACCCTTGATTTCAGGCAAAGCAGGTGTCCCAATACTTATGTCCAACAGATTCAAGTCAAGATGTGCGTCTGATTTTGTCCTAATTGTCAAGAGCGGTGACTTCTAAAGGGGTTGTAGGAGCTGTCTTGGAGGACACAACCACGATGACGCTGTTGAGATCCAAGACATCCAAGACAGCGAGTCAGGGAGATGATGATAAGGGAGGTGCTCAGATAATATGGTATTGTTCTTCTGCTTGCAGAATCAGGCTGGATGCGTGAGGCAACAGCGAGCTGGGGTGGATTAGATCACACAGCATGAGTAACACGCAGCGGTTATAAATACACAACCTCATTTGTCCAATAAAGCAGACATTGGAGTTAGTTGGGCCTTTTTTTCTTGTTAGGAAGGGTCCCCAAGATCCAGCCTACCACCCCGTCACACATAATCAAGAGGGAGAAATTGTTATTGACACTGTATTTCATTGTATTTATTGTATTTCATTGTATTTGTATTTACTATTGGCATGTACTCTCGGTCAGAAACCAGACCACATGAAGAACTGTGGGCACTTTAGGATGAAATGTACCACCCCGTCACGTCACGGTTTTATTGTAAATATGGCTCCCATGTCTAAATAAACAGGATACTATTACTAAGGAACTTTATACCCGAGACGGGAACACTACGCTAATAGTATATGGCCTTCTTTTCTTCTCAAAAAAGCTTCAATCGATTCCTCGAGGCGTTGGAGATCTCATTTTGATCTCATTTGAGATTCCGATCCATGTCCACATGATTTAAGTGACGACTGATTGGTATGATTAGGCCTTACATGTGCAAAGGAAACATTCCCCACACCCCCACCAGCCTGGACTGTTGACACAAGGCATGGCAGTATGAAGAGATGTGTGAACAGTCAGAGTTTACAAAGGTATTACAAAACACAGTAGTGTGGAACAGTGCAATACAGATCCAGTAGATCTCTCAGGACTGTAGGCGAGGGCTCCAGAGATCAGCTTTCCAAACAGTTCGCCGTAGGGGAGCAGGGTAATTACCCTCAAGCGCTTGCACTTATGCAATATCCCTAACTGTCCGCATAAACACATGGGATCAACACCTACTGAGGTATCAGTTCAGTTTACCCATATACACAGATATGCCATAACATTAAAACCACCGATTTTCTGGGTCCAGTGGCACCTTTCAAGTGGTGGGATCTACATATTGTGTGATGGGCAAGTGTAAGAATCTGAGCCACCAACCCTCTGGAAGGTCAGCAGTTCATGGACACCCAAGGTTCATTGATGTGACCCATGGAGGCCCCACCTCACCACTTAAAGACTTAAAGAATCTGCTGCTAATGTCCTGGTGCCAGGTACCACCTTCAGACAACTTCAGTGGTGGCTGGATGGGTCAGAGCTGTATAAACCAAATTGGATGACTGGAGGGTTAGAGCATCTCCAAAACCTTGGCAGGTCTTCTGGTATGCAGTGGTCAGTACCTACCAAATCTACTCCAGAGAAAGACTGGAGTACTGGTGAGTCGGCACAAGGCCACAGAGTTCCTCAATGTGACCCATGGAGACCACACCTCACTACATCCCTGATGTTCCAGGTACCGCAGGACACCGTAAGAGGTTGCTGGACGAGTCAGAGCTGTGCAAACCAAAATGCATGAACCTTAGCAGGTCTTCTGGCATGTTCCCGGTATGCAGTGGTCAGTACCTACCAAAACTACTCCAGAGAAGGACAACTGGTGGCCCAATGAGAATGGCCCAAGGTTCCTTGTTGTGACCCATGGAGACCCCAAGCCAAAGGCCTAGATAGGCCAGAGCTGTTTGGACAGCCTAGGCTGGTGGTTTTAATGTTATGGCTGATCAGTGTATATGATCTGTAGAAACTGACAAAATTACAGGCCAAAATACTGCCTCAGGATGACTCCTCCTACTGCTGCATACTCTTGTGCATCCTTGTCCACTTTAAGGCCCTCTGGCAGAGTGTGTGGACAGTCAGTAAATGACATTGTGTGAATAACCTCTGCACCTCCACCTGCAGTGCTCTCTCTCTCTCTCTCTCAGGTATTTTAAACACCCATTGGAGAGCACTCACAGTTCAATTAGTGCCTCTCTTCTTTGCTGAGCTGAAAAGACAGGAGGACACATTATTCAGAGAGTGCAGCGACTTCTGACCTTCCTCCACTGGAGAATGAGAGTGAAGGGGATCTCTGTTCATGGCTTTAGGATAGACAACTTCTCAGTGATGTGTAATGCCAGAGAGAGACTGAGAGGGCCTTAACCTTATAAGTCCAGAGGTATTACTGCTATTTCACTATGGAGACAAGAAGGACACTGTGTGAAATGGACACTGTGTCTAAACTACAGCCTCCTCACTGCAGGGTTAGTTATAATGCTGTAGGCTAGGCTTAACTACAGCCTTCACACCCCAGGGTTAGGTATAGTACAGCTAGCCAGGCTAAACTACCAACTCCACTCAGCAGGATTAGTTATAATGCTGAAAGCTAGGCTAAACTACAGCCTCCACACCTCAGGGTTAGTTATAGTACAGCTAGCCAGGCTAAACTACAGCCTTCTCATTACAGGGTTAGTTATAGTACAGCTAGCCAGGCTAAACTACAGCCTTCTCATCACTGGGTTAGTTATAGTACAGCTAGCCAGGCTAAACTACAGCCTCCACACCTCAGGGTTAGTTATAGTACAGCTAGTCAGGCTAAACTACAGCTTCCACACCTCAGGGTTAGTTATAGCACAGCTAGCCAGGCTAAACTACAGCCTCCACACATCAGGGTTAGTTATAGCACAGCTAGCCAGGCTAAACTACAGCCTCCACACCTCAGGGTTAGTTATAGTACAACTAGCCAGGCTAAACTACAGCCTCCACACCTCAGGGTTATTTATAGTACAGCTAGCCAGGCTAAACTACAGCCTTTTCATCATGGGGTTAGTTATAGTACAGCTAGTCAGGCTAAACTACAGCTTCCACTCAGCAGGGTTAGTTATAACAGAGCTAGCCAGACTAA
Source organism: Salminus brasiliensis (assembly GCF_030463535.1). Classification (NCBI taxonomy): domain Eukaryota; kingdom Metazoa; phylum Chordata; class Actinopteri; order Characiformes; family Bryconidae; genus Salminus; species Salminus brasiliensis. The sequence goes on along the minus strand of NC_132889.1, from coordinate 4,258,218 downwards.
ACTACCAACTTCACTCAGCAGATTTAGTTATAATGCTGAAAGCTAGGCTAAACTACAGCCTCCACACCCCAGGGTTAGTTACAGCACAGCTAGTCAGGCTAAACTACTACCTCCGCTCAGCAGGGTACGTTGTAGCACAGCTACCCAGGCTAAACTACCAACTCCACTCAGCAGGTTTAGTTATAATGCTGCAAGCTAGGCTAAACTACAGCCTCCATACGACAGGGTTAGTTATAACGCAGCTAGCCAGGGTAAACTACAGTCTCCTCACCGCAGGGTTAATTATAGTATAGCTAGCCAGGCCAAACTACAGCCTCCTCACCGCAGGGTTAGTTATAACACAGCTAGTCAGGCTTAACTACAGATTCTACACACTGGGATTAATTATGAAAATAATTATACAGCTATCCAGGCTAAACCAGGTTATTATAGTAGGTTATTATAGGCTGTTATAATGGGCTAGTGGGTTATTATAATCCAAGTTCCTTTATTAGCTTTTCTTATTTTAGCAGTGAACTTATTCAGCAGTGAACTTAGCATGCGTGAAAAGTGCTCCACTGAGAGACATAAACACTGGGAAAGATGTTTTCTGCAAGCAGATCTTTGCAGTTTATCAGCAACCTGAAGATCAATGTGATTTGCTTGAGGGAGAGCGAGGCTAAGGACGGCAGTGGGGGGGCTGTAAGTAAGATTCAGTGCTGCCTTATCATCGCATGCATCCGGGCTCTCTCAGAACAGCTTACCGCAGCTTCTGATCACAGCTTTATCACACCGAATCAAGAGCCGAGGTGGCGCAAAACTGCTGCGCTCAACGCTCGCTGTCCTCTCCGTGACTGATACGGCCTGCCTTTTTCACCGCAGCCGAGGATGAAAACTTATGAGAGACACTGAGGGAGAGAGACGCCCTCCTTTAGGCCACTTTCTCATTTTAAGTGCCCGCACCATGCAGAACCAAATGTTGCACCTTTTCAATCAAACTTTGATGAGTTTGAGGAAGAATATTTTCAATACTTTAAAGTCCCCTTTTTGTAGCTAGACGGGCTAAAGAACAGCCTCCACACATCAGGGGTTAGATATAATGCAGCCAGTCAGGCTAAAGTACAGCCTCCACACAGGGGGGTTAGTTATAATGCAGCTATTCAGGCTAAAGTACAGCCTCCATACAGGGGGGTTAGTTATAATGCAGCTAGCCAGGCTAAAATACAGCCTCCACACAGGGGGGTTAGTTATAATGCAGCAGGCCAGGCTAAAGCACAGCCTCCATACAGGGGGGTTAGATATAATGCAGCTATTCAGGCTAAAGTACAGCCTCCATACAGGGGGGTTAGATATAATGCAGCAGGCCAGGCTAAAGCACAGCCTCCATACAGGGGGGTTAGTTATAATGCAGCTAGCCAGGCTAAAGAACAGCCTCCACACAGGGGGGTTAGATATAAGGCAGCTAGCCATGCTAAAGAACAGCCTCCACACAGGGGGGTTAGATATACTGTAGCTATTCAGGCTAAAGTACAGCCTCCACACAGGGGGGTTAGATATACTGTAGCTATTCAGGCTAAAGTACAGCCTCCATACAGGGGGGTTAGATATACTGTAGCTATTCAGGCTAAAGTACAGCCTCCACACAGGGGGGTTAGATATACTGTAGCTAGCCAGGCTAAAGAACAGCCTCTATACAGGGGGGTTAGTTATAATGCAACTAGGCAAGCTAATATGTCAATTTGGCCTATAGCAGATTAGCACCACTGAAGTCTTTTGAAGTCGTAAGAAGTATTTCAGCATTGAAAGCTTTTTAAAAGAGGCACAATACAGGGTAGTCAATCAGAACCAAGCTCATTTACATGTTATGTTCTTAAAGGTACAGTAACAAAAACAGCCTGTTTAACTCAATGGATATGGGCTCTTTAATATCATTATTTTTCAATGACATCATCCTTCACTTCACATTCCCTACAGTCCAAATATGGAGATTAAAATATATATTTTTTAATTCATTACTTTTGTGATGTCATAAATTATAATAAAAAAACAAAACAGTCAGGAAATTTTGCAGATGGGCCCTTTAATGGCCATTAGCCTTCAGTAATACTGAAATTGCATTAGGTTGCAATAAAGCAAATGTGTACACGACCAATCACTGTGCGCTTTACTGTGTGCTTAAAGCATCCCGACCAATCACGGCTGTTCCTCGGGTAATTAATCAAACCTGTGCATAAATTTTGAGAAGAGAAAGAGATTGGACAGAGAGGGCCAGAGGACGAGAGTCCTAGCTACAGAACTCCTCGCTCACTCGTGCAGACGCTCATCAGAGTGATGATCCCATTAAAACATCAGCCCTGAGCATCGACTGCGGCGCATGCGAGTGGGCAGCCATAAGCTGATTTATTTACACAGCCTGCTGTTTTGCTGGCCAGCAGTGCAGTCCAGTCCAGCGAATCTGTAACACAGCGCCACCTCAGCACTTCCCCCGGCCAGCGCCGAAAGCACAGCGCCGCTCCGGCACCGTGAATCAATAAGAGAGGAAACAGATTTGTAAGAGAGGTGTAATCCTGTTCCTGGCGGAGCGCAACAATGACATGCTCCATCAAACTCCCCGCACGGTGCATCAAGTGGGCGGGGCCACCGCCTTACCCAGGATTCCAGCAAGTGATTCTTCTGAGGAACTGAGTGCTGTTACTGAAAATGAAAAATGTTTTAGGTCAAGTGATTTAGGCTTGGGGGTCCCAGTGGTCCTGCTCCTGGTGTACCCCTAGCTATTCATCAGAGAATGATAAAAGCGGGCCCTAAACCAAAACAGAGCTAGAAAACGGGCCAATTCCAAAACTGCCAAACTGTTACATCACAGTCTTGACTTGTTAAATTTACCCCCCACCCCAGCCACTAGCAAAAGCTCTGATGTTGATACTGGAGAGCAGCTCTTTACCTCCAGACTATGCTAGTTATGGGAATACAGATTGCTACGGGTGGACCAGTGTCCATGGAAGGGCTTCTTTCTAATGTGCGCTCCCTCGAAAACCAACTGGGCTTCCTCAGACTAAAGCTAACTACACATCAGAAGGGGAACACCATGTGAGAAAGCCAAACCTTGCTAGTACCATGCTAGGCTAAAAGCTAACCGACCGGCTACATTTTTTTTCAGCTAGCTAGCTGCAACACTATGCGATAAGACTCAGGAACCATAACCATAATTACATTGTTTTGGTTACACTGCTAAAAAAAAAACCACACAGCTATGCTACGGTTTGCTATGCTACGCTACATAGCTAATATTTAGCGCGTTTTATTCCGGGGCAAAATGACCTCAGAGGATGCGCGTAGGTTCGCTGGTGTTTGTGGATAGTGAATTAAACGGCCAGGCCTACATTTACATCCCACAATGCATTGCAGGTTCATTAGCACCTCGGTAAGCAATGAACCATTTCCCATCCCAATTTGTTTACGTCTTTGTTTACGTCTATTTGGAATCATGGAGACAGCAATCCACAGTTTTGGCCTAATTACGAAAACATTAGGCTAGTTTTAGCTCCCAGAGCTCTCTAAAACGCCTGGGGGACTCTCAGGGGACAGTACAGGGGACAACAGGGGACACTAACACTCCATATCAAAGATAGAAGCACTAATACAAATCAATAATCAATGCAAAAAGCTGACACAGCATACCTCCCTGTCGCTGTTTGTATACCGAGATGCTATTTACCACAAACACTACATGGACAAAAGTATTTGGACATCTGCTCGTTTTTTTCTAGCAGTAAGCTTTCAGAAAACACACACAAAGACAGACGAAATGTAGAGTGCAGAGTACGGACAGAACGCAGAATGAGCCGGAATGAGGTGTTTCTGATAAATTGGCCAGGCAATTCAATATGCCTTCTTATGTGAGAATGCAAGCGCATGTGTTTTGCTTATGCGAGCTTGCTCATCGTGGTGAACAATGCCCCTGGCTTGCTGTTGCTCCAGCGGTGTTCCAAACAGCTGTGCAATAGAGTCACCGCGAGGGACTCCAGCTCTCTCCAGCGCTCTTTCTCTCTCACTCTCTCACTCAAACGAATCCCTATTTCCAGCCCTCACTCCCCCTCTCCCTGCACACATCTGTCCCGTGACATGCCTCATTCATCTTCGTTCACCTCCCTCTGAATATTGCATCACACTGGATCGATTTGGGGAGGATGAGCGCGAGTGAGCGTGAGCGAGCTCTTCCCTTGTCTTTGACATACAGTATTCTAGCGAGACCCCGCCGCATCCAGCACTGTTTTATTGCAGTCTATTTCCGACACTAAGCCAATTCGCTACTTATCACTCCATTAAGCTGCTTTGCATGCCAACTGTGACTTTCCCGCTCCATTCAGAATTCCGGATAACATTCATTCTCTCCTCTCCCTCGGCATTCGAGCGGGCCGCGGTACCTGCCCGCTGACTGAGGATGCACAGTGTATTAGCAGCAAGGGCACACAGTGTCACTGAAGTGAAGCACCACTAGATCACGTTAGCTTCACTCTGATTGAGCTCCAGGTTATAACCTGGACCTACTTGGTTTAACCTGGGTATCCCAGAGCCTGGTTGAACCTGGGTCTACTTTTCAGGTCAGATTTTTTTTAGCTGAGCCTATTAACCCACCAACTCACTAGGCCTCCCCATATCGTTTAAACCTGGTTGCACTTGGGCCTTCTTGGTTAAACCTGGGTATCCCAGAGCCTGGTTGAGCTTGGGCATACTTTTTAGGCCTGGTAACTTGTTTGTTTTTTTAACTGAGCCAATTAGCCCACTCACTCACTAGGATTCCCCCTATCACCTGAGCCTGGTTGAACCTGGGCCTACTTATTAGACCTGGTTCTTCACTAGGACTTCCCCTTATCACTTGAGCCTGGTTGCACTTGGGCCTACTTGGTTTAACCTGGGTATCCCAGAGCCTGGTTGAGCTTGGGCCTACTTATTAGGCCTGGTCCTTCACTAGGACTCCCCCTTATCACTTCAGCTTGGTTATAACCTGGACCTACTTGGTTTAACCTGGGTTACCCAGAGCCTGGTTGAGCCTGTGCCTACTTTTTAGGCCTGGTTCCTCACTAGGACTCCCCCTTATCACTTCAGCTTGGTTATAACCTGGACCTACTTGGTTTAGCCTGGGTATCCCAGAGCCTGGTTGAACCTGGGTCTACTTTTCAGGTCAGATTTCTTTTAGCTGAGCCAATTAACCCACCCACTCACTAGGACCCCCATATTCACTTGGCCTTGGCCTACTTGGTTAAACCAGCCAACCGCCACGTCTGGACTGATGTGTTCCTCGAGGCCAGTGGACAAGAAAGCAATGACAAAAATCTGAATGGCAAAAAAAACATACCTGTCCAGCTTAAGCTGGTTGATCATTTTAGCTCTTGACCAGCATATAGTGTTGTTTTTTTTATGCACAAAGTGAAGTTGGTCTACCAGCATAACAAGAACGACCATGACCAGCATGACACCCGGCTTGTTCAAGTTGCTGATAGACCATCTAGTCCAGCAAACTCCTGCTATGAAAATTTACTCCCAAACCAGCTACACCGGTCAAGAACTAAGCTGGTCAATCAACACATCCAGCTGGATTACTTACACAGGGTATGGCTTTCCTGGATGACCAGCTTCTCAACAACCTTGACCATCAAAGATCTGCCAGCTGAAGCTGGTCTTGAGCTGGATCTTTCAGCAGGCCTAGCTCCTCTCAGAGGTTCCTCCTCATGCTCTTAGAGAGTTCTGGGCCATTTCTGGGCCTGCATTTCTGAAAAGCTGAAAGCTTTGGGACCGGGTCTGTTGTAAAAGTGCTACAAGAATAAACCTGAGCTGAACTGATCGTGAAGAGCGTGAGGTCAGTGTTGAGGGAAGGTGCAGAAATGAATCAACTGCAACTCAATAAGTAAACTTTTATATATATATATAAATTTATATATTTTCCAAGTTGAAGTACTGATGCTTCGTAGCTGTCTCCGCCTTGATCAGCCTCAGCTCTGATCAGCTTCTCAAGGCTTAGCCATGTTTGTTGTTGCTGCTGTTTCTTTGCTGTTATCAGTTGTGTTTGTTTGCCTCTCGGTTGAGCTGCAACTGCGGCGTTTGATTGCAACAGGGAGAGAAGGCATCTCTTTAAGAGATCCCTGCGGGCCAACAGGCTGAGAGTATTTTGAGAAGTCTTACGCTATCGGATGCTCCAGTGCGGTTTGGAGGTTTGGAGCCACGCTGGAGATGGAGAACACACACACACACACACACACACACACACACACACACACTCTCTTTCTCTCTTAAGCTAGTTCTTTTTATTGAAACTAGGAGTCCTCCCACAGCAGGGCACTTAAACATCTCCCACAGAGTTGAAGTGAGACAGCCATTCTTCCCTCTCTTAATAAGGCTGCACAAGATGCAGGTTATTAATAATCACTATCTCGATTGTATCTCAGGCTTCGATACTATGCTGTACTGATATCGCTGAAGGCCACAATATGCAAATGAGCTCTCCAATGATAGGCCATATGTGTATACCATGTGTCGTTTATCTCCACAATTTATCCGAACCAATTAACCTACCTCCTCTCTAGGAGTCTAGGACCTGTATCACTTGCAGAGCTCCTGACACTAATAGGATGAGGACAAGCACATGCCTCCTCTTTTTGAACTGCCGCCAACGCAGCATCACCAGGTACCCAACACGTGCCGGCCAGCATCGCAAAAGGGAGTGGCGAGGGATGAGACAGAGAGCGCAACCTACCCACCCACCCTGAGAGATCATGGCCAATTGTGCTCTCTCAGGCTCCGGCTGCTGATGGCGAAGCAGCATGACCTGGGTCCCAGGCTTTATACTGATACTTGTAGGTGTTTTGTCTATAAAAGCCAGATACATCATACCCTGGTCACTACAGTATCACATTGGACTACATGGACTATTCCAACCCTACCCATCCTACGCTCTCCTCCGCGCTGACTAACCAAAGTTTCTGTCCCGTTACTATTCTAGTTTTTGTGAAATTTGATGGACGCAACATCTGCCACCCCCTCCTCGCACAACCCCTTACCCAAAGCCGGACTCCTCCAGGCCCTTGGGCCCCCACTCTTCCGCGAGGCTGCCTCTTACTGCAAGGCTGACTGAACTAACGCTCTCGTTTTATTATCTTTTAGCCCGCAGGCTCTTTGTAATTTTCCCAGACTCAGCCGCTAATGAGATGTTCCTCCATTTGCCTTGTTCATCTGCAGCGGTAAACAGAAACACGCCAAGGTTACGAAGACGAAGAGCTCCAGGGGCTTCCTGCACACTAACCACAACAACGCACAGAAGAAGTTTCGGAAAGTACGTCGTTCACTGCTCCGGAGCGCCGCTCCCGTCAGAGGAACTGACACAGGTGCTACCGGACCTGAAACTTTTTTCGAGTTCAGGTAGATGGAGAAGGTTCTCCTGCGTGATCTGAAGTCACAGGTGATGCCACAGAAGAACCACTTTTGCTTTAGTAAAGAACCAAAAAAACATCTTTGCAAAGGAGCTGTGAGTGTGAAGGACCTTAAAATTGGTGAAGAACATAAAAATTTAAGATGTAAAATGTTTTTTAATTAAAGATCTCCTTGCCCTCCTGTATGCCTGTGCCATTTATTTCTACAAACCAAAGATTTTCTAAATCCAATCAGCCAATCAGTTTTTCACCGCCAGACACATCTGAGCACATGTTCTTCAAGTCTGCTGCAACAGCATCCCAGGTGGCTCATCATGAAGCGTTTCGAGACTTTGAAATCAAACTGCATCAAGGCAAAGGGAGCTATTTTGTGTAGTTGTGTGTTGTGTGTAATGTAAAATAACAACTTTTAAAAAAACAATTGTAAAGATTTCTGTAAAAAAAAAAATCGGTAAAAATTCGGTAAAATTAGCTTACAGACTCCTCAACCTTCTTAGCTTTAAAAGAGCTCATATCCTGCATTTTTTTAACTGTTGCATAATTTTCCTTGAGGTCCGCTCACAACCAAGTGCAGTTCATCTTCCAAATATTGTATAAAATCCAAAAAAAAAAAAAAAACCTGAGGGAGTTTTTCCTTGCCTTTACTTGCTTGGACTTGGATCCTACGAAATATGCTTTGTAACATCAGACAGACGTTTCTGGAGCTTATGGACTGTTTTGTTTAATTAATTTCATAATAAATCTTAATTCATTTCATAATATTACAAAAGATTTCAGAGGATCTTAGGGGCTAATCCAGGACCGGACTCACAAAAGTAAAAATAAATAAATAAATAAATAAATAAGACTTATTATGAAATTAATTATAAATTTTTATGCAATTATTGGAGAACTTTATGTTTTTTTTTTCAAAAATGTTATTTAAGAACGATGGTCCTCATCCACCAGTATCTTCCTCAGAATTTTCTTAAATTCGTTTTTGAGAAACGACATGACATTCACGATGATTCGATTCCCATTGAAGAATTCCATGTGTGTTGGTTTTGCTGGTCTGTGATGGGCCGGGGGAGTGGGTTATGTATGGTTTGGGTAACTGCAGATCTAAATTGGTGCAAAAACAGGTAAAATAAAATAATAAAGAAATAAAAAAGAATATAAATAAGATAAATAAATAAAAAGTTTTCCACAATAGGGCCCCTTTAAATGTGGCCTCACCGTTTTGCTGATGCCTTTTTCCCACTGTGACAATTTCACAAAAAACACCTCAGTGCTGGTGTCATGTATCGTGACGTTAGCTTTGGCCCTATTGCCTCATGCAGAACACATTAAAAATGAATACCAATAAAGTGCAGTTAAGCTCGGAGTGTATTGACGGTGGAAGGAGCCTAATGCTTCACTCAGTTCAGACCTCTGGAACTAAAGCAGGCTGGAGGTGTTTGTGCTTACCCAGAAGAGCCCATGGTGACGTGTGTGTCACAGGCCATATAAAAGATGGGGAAAGTTCCTCACAGCACTTTGCCCTTCACTTTAACTCATGAAGGCCCTTAGTGACATACACTCAACGTCCGGGATGCGTCACAGGGCAGTTTGTGAGTGTGTGTACACAACGTGAAGGGTCTGATCGAACCCATTAAACCATTTAAACACTTTAATAGGATGAGCTGTGTTACATTAACCGGTTCTGAGCTCAATTCTAGAACAAAATGATTCTTGTTGGGACAAATCTGTTACCTTAAATTATTTACAGGAAAGGTCATGTGACCTCTTTATCACAAAAAAGAAATAATGAGCTGCTCAATTAGAAAACTTTTATTGTGAACAATATTTAAAACGAATTTAAGAACATCTGAAAATATTATGAGAATTCTTCATTTAATTTCGTAATATTTTTTTCATATTTAAGATTAAGGCTTTCATTTTCAAGAAAATCTTTAAGAAAAATAATTAAGACTTATTACGAAATTAATTACGAATTATTGCGAAATTTATTACACATGATTACGAAATTAACATAAGAATTATTATAAAATTATTTGAGAACTTTGAGAATTATTTAAAAGAAAAATACATTTAAGAACACCAATAAGATTTTTCTTAGATTCATTCTTGAGAAAATCTGTGAGTAAACAATCTACATCACATTCAGGAAGACTCAATTCCTATTGATTCTGGACTCGTTTGGGGGAGGGGCTTATTATCCACTGTTTGCTTTCACACAAAGCATCACCATCATTCCAGCACCATCATCATCATCATTCCAGAGAACACAGTTCTCCACAGCTCGATGCTGGGGGGCTTAATACCCCTCTATTAGCCCACGCCTGGCATTAGGAGGCATTAGGAGGTGCCAGCAGGTTCATATTGATCTGGTTCATAGAGTCCTATTATTATATTATATATTATATTATAGTCCTATATTCTATTGGCAGTACTTCTTGTCTACAGGGACTAGACAAGCTGCGAAGATGTGTGTGTGTGTGTGTGTGTGTGTGTGTATGTGTGTGTGTGTCAGCAACGGGCTACTGCAACCTAAAGTACATACAGAACATACAGTGTATGTATAGTATGTACGTATAAGACCCCTCAGCTTTAGGACCACAGGTCGGTTCTCTGGACCGGTCCCGGGCTTTTACACTCGACCACAGGTACCGACCTCTTAGAGCAAGCAGACCTGGGTCCGGAAAACGTCCTTAGAAGTTTTTCTTTAGGGTTTTTTGGCTAATCTGGCCTGAGGTCGTCCACGTCATCGGGCCCACACTTTGCTCTCGCAACTTCAACGGAGAATGCACTCACTTGCGAGACAGACCTGCCCGTGATGTCGTCTTCACACCACTGCCTTAATACAGCGAGAGCTCAGCTACAACTACTGCATGCATGTTTCATGAGCGAGCCATTCATATTGACACAAGAGCAAGTAGGCCTCTCTCTCTCTTGCGTGTACACTCTCGCTCTTTCGCGCGTGCACACAAGCTCTCGCACTCCGTACATGAAATGTTTCCTTAAATATTTACGGACGATCTTAATCCCCCGCAATGAGTGACAGTGGCCGCTGATCGGCTGGGTGACCAAATCTCATTTCATGGTCGTTAGCTGCAACAGGCTAATTGGAATGAAGCCCGGACCCCTAGGCGAAGCGAAAGGATGGGGGTGGGGGGAGAGGGTTGGATGTGGACGGGTGAAGGAGGGGCGCAGGCTCATTACTGCACATTTATAGGAACTAAGGGTGAGTGCCTTTGACTTGATCCACTCCGACTTTCTTACTAAGTGGGCCACGAGCGAGGGGATGATGGAAGATTTACAAATATCCCTCCGCCTGCGGAGCGCAGCGGTATTCCGCACCCACCTCGGAGCACTTCTTAATGTATGAAGGCTGGCGGTCCGGATCAGCTGGACGCCACTGACGGTCTTACCTATGTGGATCTCTATCTACTTTCCTTAAACCCTCACTGCTCTTGCTGTGGGACACACACACTCATACACACACACACACACACACACACACTCACACACTGCCTGTGAGTGCTATTTTCTGCCTCCGTCGCAGTCATGTGCTTCACTTAAAAGCAGGACAAGGACAGGGAGGATGACCACATCCTATGGAGCACAAACTCACCACACACACACACTTGTAAAACTATCTTTGTGAGCTAGTTCTACTGACTTGTGTAATAAAATACTACACCTACTAAGCTCTACACCTTATCCTTAATCCTTATGGGGTCCTGGCTGATGTTCCTATCCTGTCCAAATACTCATAATTCCATCAGCATGGGTTTGATTGGAGGAGGTTTGTTTTTATACCTTGTTGGGACATGGGACATGGGATATGTAAGGCCCACCCGACGTATGTGCAACCCCACACCCTGCCTGTGATTAGTCCTTCTATACGACAAACATGGCAAAATGTTAATTTTAACGCTATATGGACAAAAGTATTGGGACACCTGCTCATTCCTTGTTTCTTCTGAAATTAAGGGTATTAAAAAGGGGTTCAACATGTTTTTGCTGGAGTTACTGTCTCTACTGTCCCGGGAAGAATAGGCTTTCTACTAGATCTCTGTTGTAAACATTGCTGTGAGAACTTAATTGCACTCACAAGTGACAAGAACATTGTTATTGAGGTCAGGATGTTAGATGATCACCACCCTACCTCATCCCATTTAAAAGTATTGGATGGAGCACCACCATCACCATCAACACAGATCTTCCACTGCTGCACAGCTCAAAGCTGGGGGGCTTTATACCATTTTAGCCCACGCCGGGCATTAGGCAGCATGGTGGCAGTAAATTGATGTGTATCTGCTCCAGGGAGTCCTATTCTTTTGGCAGTACTTCTCTACAGGGACAAGACAAGCGGTGAAGCTGTGGGCATATGTATGTATCTGCACATCTGTGTGCTGTGTGAAATGGCTGCAACTTAAAGTAGCTGAATGCATTCATTAGAAGGGGTGTCCACAAACATTTGGACATATAGTAAATGTATAGTACATGTATGTATATGCCGGCACATTGCTCTCCTCTCCATGTTGAATAGGTCGTCCTAAGAGTGGGTCAGGTTTACGTCAGCATAACCCTGACCAATCACAAGGCTAATAAGCCTAAGCAGCCTGGAGAGCTAAAGCTAATGCTGAAGTCAAAGGCTTGTCTTGACCCGCCAACCCTCACGTCCTGCGCCCGTCGCCTCTCCAGGTTAGAGCAATATTTAGCGTCTGGGTGCCAGGACGGACGGGAGGTCCCCATGCAACATCGCAGCCAGGACGATCCGCTAACCAGCCACGCACCCGTACCCGACCCTGCTGGCCTAGCTGTCTGCCAGTGCCGAAAAGCAGGGACAATGGGCCATTGGGGGCCCATAGTTTTAGCTTTAGCTCTCCAGGTGGCTCAGGTTACTCAGATAGAGGGCTGAGTCATTTTAGCCTTATTGACTGGTCAGTGATATGCTGATTAGCTTGTATCCCAGGTTATGGATTCGTCAGCAGACGAAAATACGGAGGCTACACTGCTGCTAGCATGGGCTACATACGTGACGACTGCAGCTGACGGTCAAGTGAGTATATTTGCTTGCCCAAACCCGGGCATTAATGACTCTGGCAGCGTGTCTGATTAAACCGTGACCTTGTGGCAGGCCTTTCTGGTCAAGGTGCCGCTGCCGTTAACCTCGCCGGCTCCAGAGCTGGCTAACCAGATGCCCCGAGACGTGTGTAATCTCCCAGCCTGCAGAAAACAATCTGCAATTATCTAACTGCTATTAGATATGAGACACTGTCAAATATGGGTAATGCGATCGGCAGGAGTACTCCAGATCTGCCCACAGAGCCAAAAATAGGCCTAAATAAACAAGCCGGTTCAAAAAGGCCGGCGGATTCGTGAAAAGGGGAGAAAAGCAGGCTGTCCACTCGGGCAGAGAGGGACACCGCTGGAGAGGCATCAGAGACCGATGATACAAAGGAAGACTGTGGCAAGACTTGTGCCAAAAAAAATAAATAAATAAATAAATTGAGTCTCTCACACACTATCATTAGCAATCTGTTTTTATCCCCTAAAACACACACACACACACACACACACATGCATCATATTATTTTTGTATATACAAAATGCCAAGAACGTCCCCCAGGACTCCAGCTTGAGTCGAACCCTGGCTGTGTGTAGAAATGAATCCGGAGCATATTATCATAATTCCATGTAGGATTTTAATACTGCTTTTAAAAAAATGAATACACACACTTTACACTTCATACACACATCATGTTCACATGCAGTCTGGAGTAAAGTCAGCGAGGAAATTTCCACATCGGAATAATTAAAGCTACAGTGGCTGCAGTGGCTACAAATAAGGGCTGGGTGGTAAAAAAAAATGACGGGTTTTCAAAATTACAAAAGAACACGGCCAAATAAGGTCATTCCCCCATGCATTTAGGTCACGCTCTGAAAACAGGTGGGGAAAAACCCCCACCAAGCCCACCGTAGTTGCGAGTTTAGCGCCCAGCAAAGTGGGAAATCTGGATGAACCAGCCTGAAAACAGTGGAAAACCCTCAGAAAAAACCGTTCCGTCAACTCTGTGCTCTCAGATATGAGGCTTTATCCTCTAAACCGGTGGGATTTGAACCTCAGTCAGCTAGAACACGGCCTGTGCTGTGGTGTTTTAGCCTGCTAGCTAATTTTTCATAAGCCTAGATAGCCGGCTACGAGTCCAAACACGGCAGAACCAGTCTACCAACACCAGTCGCTCGACTTTGCCCTTTCAGACACGAGGCTTTATGGTCAACACTTGTGCCGGTAGCTTATCAGTCACGGTGGATCGGTAGTTACCTAAGCAAGAGGCTACGTCCAAAGGAAATTTAGTGTGTTTCATTCTGAGGCACAATAACAGGGTGGTAAATTGGCTTGTTTGACAGCATCTAGGCATTTTTCACCCCAACCGAGGCAACATACTTACAATTTATACTGAAATATTCAATAAACACATTTTAAGACATACTTAGGGACATAAACCCTCCCTAACATCATAACCGGACCTTAGGGACCATAATAAAATACATGAAAGGGCTTCCAAGTGGAGCAGCTGTCTAAGCGTAGGCCATTTCATATATGGAGGGCTTAACTGGCCTCGCTCTGTCTGGGTGGGCCAGATGTCCCTTTCCTACCACAACCCCCCTCCACCTCTCGCTTCCTCCTCCCACTCAGCACGATGCTAGCCTTCCACCATGTAGCGCTCATAGGTAGCATCATGTAAAGAGGGTGTCCTAGCTCGTAAGTGGGAATTAGAAATGATGAAATTTGAATGCATTCTCCACTCGCACTCGCATTCTGCTCTCGCGCTGGTTGTGTTTGCTCTGTGTGTGTTTTAGTTCGGCTTCCCAGCCAGTGTGCATCGTCTGACGTCACCCCGTTTTATAACAAACAGCATATCGTGCGTCCCAGCCACTCGCGCAGCCCCTGCCGCTCTGGCAGCCCCTGCGGTTTGCGCGAAAGCATGTCACTGCCGCTCCCGTCTATGTGTTCTCCTTATCTAACACACATCTGATGGGGAGGCAGTGCTGTAGGTGCAGCGGCGCACTGCAGAGAGCGCGCTCATTAACACCGCCGCAGTCACAGCCGCAGCGGCGCACATGCGTCAACGCCGGCCCCCTGCGTGCCCCCCGATAAGCATCGCACATGCAGCTTTAGGCTTTAGGCTTCTGCAAATGAATTTTGGTAGTGTGGTGAGCGGGCGCTGTGTGGTGGCTTGCAGCATTCGGATTGTGACAGAGTGTGTGTGTGTGTGTGTGTGTGTGTGTATGAGTGTGTGTGTGCTCTCTGCGGAACCTGTGTTCTCACCACTCCACAAAGCTCCTGCTCTGGCAGACGGAGGAGAGCGAGCAGGGAGGTTTGTGGGCTTATTATTATGATGCATTTGAGGTCTTAGGAGATGCGCGCTCGGCGTGGAGTCCAGATGTGTCAGACAGCGAGCGCCCTCACTCCCACACACACTTACACACCCACATACACACTAAAGTTGCCTGGAAATATCATTTGTTCGGCATGTTTGCGATGCCGGCCTTTTGCAGTACTGAATATTGAGAGTTCAGTACATGGAAGTGACAAACTGTGAACCTCAAACACTGCGGTTCCTCCTCAGAGCTGGAAAACAGGCCGATCCCAAAACCCCAAAACTGTTACATCACAGTCCTGACTCCTTATAGTTACTCCCCCAACATGTGCACAGATCCAGTCCACTTGGAAATGCACTTTTCCTGTGCCAGTATCCGTAGAAGAGGTGCTTAAAAGTGGCATGTGGTGAAGCTAAAGCCAGGGACGCAAGCAGGTATCTGTGCTAGGCTAAAAGCTAACCCGAGTTGACTGGATTTACCATCTTTGTACCTAGCTAACAGCACACCACAGGACAAGGTATCACCACTAACCAGTAAGACTCAGGGATTGGATTGAAGTACAAATTCAAATCCAGGCATATTTTAATGGATCAGGTATCGGCTATTTTAATCCCAGTCCAGTGATTTTACTGGTAGTATTAATGAGAAGCTCATGCTAATCTAAACTCATTCGGATGACAAATTAAGTGGCTTAGGACATCCCTAACAAAAACAGTACCACTAAAAAAGCTATGCTATGCTACATGACTCCTGGGAGCCGCCACGGTGCAGTAAACCAGCCAATTAGAGCAGAGCTAATCAAATGACTCTCCTTCTATAATAGTAAAATGAGCGTGTTCTTCATTTGGAGGCAAAATAACAGGGTGGTAAATAGGCTAGTTAAACTGTATCTGAGCATTAACATTACCCAAACATTAAAAATAGACCTCAGGGACGCCACAGCCAACTGTGGCAAATAGTCGCTGAGGCCATAAGTGGCCTCGTTCTCTCTGGGTGGGTGGGATGCAGGATGGCCCTCCCTCTCCCCCCATCCCTCAGCGTAATGCTAACCAGTGCGAGTGTCTGTTAGGTGGTATATTAGAACTGGCCGTTAGTGCTCTCCTCCAAGCGTGTTTAGGCTGCCCCAGTGCCGTTGGTTGGCTGGTTTCAGTGGACTTGGAGGAAGCACTAGCTAGCTGCCTTCTAGATAGTGTTCTAGGTAGTGAGTGGGAATTGGAGAATAACTACAGAATAATCAGACATGTCAGATATGTCCCCATTAGCATGTCTAAAGACAATCAGCAACTGAGACAGGTAGCGATACAATCGCTTTGAGTGACTCGTAACACTCGCGCACTCGCACCCTCGCGCCCTCGCGCCCTCTCAGAGGGCTGATGCTCGGTTCTGCTGTATTAGCTGGAGTGGACATATGCAGCCTGCCGTGGGCAGGGCTGTCACAAGCTCCAGCACTTTCCTGAGCTAATGTGCCAGGACTGCCATTAGGACACACACACACACACTCGCGCACACACACATTCACATACACACAAACACACAAGCAAATGACTGACGAATCCCAGCCCCCTTTAGTGATGCCCAAAGTGGGCATCCTTGCCCTGCGCCAAACGCAGAGGCAGCATCAACATGTGCACACACACACACACACACACTGCACCCAGTGTGCCCACACAAGCACACACACTCCAAGCCCCCCTTTGCTGTGCCTTAGAGCACACTAGCGCGGGGCTGTTTGAACAGAAGTGTACGCGTCAGCAGTAAGCTGTCCTCATTTGAGTTCTGCAGGCTGATCCATCCAGAGAGAGAGAGCGTGAGAGAGAGAGAGAGAGAGAGAGAGAGAGAGAGAGAGAGAGATGTGATGGGAAAAACAAAGAGAAGGAAAGAGAGGGAGGAAAGAAAGAGAGCAAGGAGGAGGTGGAGGAGACAGAGGGAGGGAGAGAGAGGGGGAGAGAGAGAGGGAGAGAGAGAGAGAGAGAGAGAGAGAGAGAAAGAGTGAGTGATGAAAGTGGAGGGGGAGTCAGGCTCTTGCATGAGGAGGTTACATGGATAAGTGGGCCACTGCTGCAGCGTGACACATCAGCATTCAGACTGCATAGCACTCTCTCGCGCTGTCTTCGCTCTCTATCTTTCTCTCTTTCTTTCTCTCTCTGCAAAGTGAGTAGCGCAGCCCTCTTGTGGCTGAATGCACGCACTGCAGCAGCAATCACTGCCGAAACCAAAATCTCGCAACTCCGTTTTTCCCATTTGTAGTTTTCCGTCCAACAGAAATGTACCAAAACCAATACCAAGTGTCAGCTAGAGGGGTAACCCCCCCCCCCCCACACACACACACACACACACCAGCAGTGAACTGTGTTCTCCAGAATGATGGTGTGTTCTGTCCAATACCTCTGGAATGAGGTGGAGCCTAAATATGGCAACAACCTGACTAACATGCTGAGGGTCATCTGAGTGCCACCAAAACTACTCTACGCCCTGTGGTACCAGTCAGAAAGAGCGCTCCAGCAGATCCTTTCCATGGATCTGAAGCAGGTCCAGTGCATCCCACAGGTGAATGGAGCACATGTGCACAGCCATCCATCTGATTTGGCTTTTAAAAGAATCGAACCATACCAACAACTTCCAAACAAAGAACTACCAAACCATACCAACTACGAAATCATACCAACTACGAAATCATACCAAGAGCGACTAAACTATACTAACAATTACTGAATCATACTAACAACTACCAAACCATACCAACTACCAAACCATACCAACAACTACCAAATAATACCAACTACCAAACCATACCAACTACGAAATCATACCAACTACGAAATCATACCAAGAGCGACTAAACTATACTAACAATTACCAAATCATACTAACAACTACCAAACCATACCAAAAGCCAAACCATACCAACAACTACCAAACAATACCAACTACCAAACCATACCAACTACGAAATCATACCAAGAGCGACTAAACTATACTAACAATTACCAAATCATACTAACAACTACCAAACCATACCAACTACCAAACCATACCAACAATTACCAAACTATACCAACTACCAAACCATACCAACAACTACCAAACCATACCAACTACCAAACCATATTAACAACTACCAAACCATACCAACTTCCAAACCATACCAAGAGAGACCAAACTATACCAACAACTACCAAACCAAGACTACAAAATCAAACCAGAAACTATCAAAGTAAACCAACAACTACCAAACCATACCAACAACTACCAAACCATACTTACCACTACCAAACCATACCAACAACTACCAAACCATACCAACAACTACCAAACCAAGACTACAAAATCAAACCAGAAACTATCAAAGTAAACCAAGAACTACCAAACCATACCAACAACTACCAAACCATACTTACCACTACCAAACCATACCAACAACTACCAAACCAAGACTACAAATTCAAACACGAAACTATCAAAGTAAACTAACAACTATCAAACCATACCAACAACTATCAAACCATACTTACCACTACCAAACCATACCAACAACTACCAAACCATACCAACAACTACCAAACCAAGACTACAAATTCAAACCTGAAACTATCAAAGTAAACCAACAACTACCAAACCATACCAACAACTACCAAACCATACTTAACACTACCAAACCATACCAACAACTACCAAACCATACTTACCACTACCAAACCAAGACTACAAAATCAAACCAGAAACTATCAAAGTAAACTAACAACTACCAAACCATACCAACAACTACCAAACCATACTTACCACTACCAAACCAAGACTACAAAATCAAACCAGAAACTATCAAAGTAA
This sequence comes from Salminus brasiliensis, assembly GCF_030463535.1. Taxonomy (NCBI): domain Eukaryota; kingdom Metazoa; phylum Chordata; class Actinopteri; order Characiformes; family Bryconidae; genus Salminus; species Salminus brasiliensis. Next base: position 4,239,613 of record NC_132889.1, on the reverse strand, counting down.
ACTAACAACTACCAAACCATACCAACAACTACCAAACCATACTTACCACTACCAAACCATACCAACAACTACCAAACCATACTTACCACTACCAAACCATACCAACAACTACCAAACCAAGACTACAAAATCAAACCAGAAACTATCAAAGTAAACTAACAACTACCAAACCATACCAACAACTACCAAACCATACTTAACACTACCAAACCATACCAACAACTACCAAACCATACTTACCACTACCAAACCATACCAACAACTACCAAACCAAGACTACAAAATCAAACCAGAAACTATCAAAGTAAACTAACAACTACCAAACCATACCAACAACTACCAAACCATACTTACCACTACCAAACCATACCAACAACTACCAAACCATACTTAACACTACCAAACCATACCAACAACTACCAAACCATACTTACCACTACCAAACCATACCAACAACTACCAAACCATACCAACAACTACCAAACCAAGACTACAAAATCAAACCAGAAACTATCAAAGTAAACCAAGAACTACCAAACCATACCAACAACTACCAAACCATACTTACCACTACCAAACCATACCAACAACTACCAAACCAAGACTACAAATTCAAACACGAAACTATCAAAGTAAACTAACAACTATCAAACCATACCAACAACTATCAAACCATACTTACCACTACCAAACCATACCAACAACTACCAAACCATACCAACCACTACCAAACCAAGACTACAAATTCAAACCTGAAACTATCAAAGTAAACCAACAACTACCAAACCATACCAACAACTACCAAACCATACTTAACACTACCAAACCATACCAACAACTACCAAACCATACTTACCACTACCAAACCAAGACTACAAAATCAAACCAGAAACTATCAAAGTAAACTAACAACTACCAAACCATACCAACAACTACCAAACCATACTTACCACTACCAAACCAAGACTACAAAATCAAACCAGAAACTATCAAAGTAAACTAACAACTACCAAACCATACCAACAACTACCAAACCATACTTACCACTACCAAACCATACTTACCACTACCAAACCATACCAACAACTACCAAACCATACTTACCACTACCAAACCATACCAACAACTACCAAACCAAGACTACAAAATCAAACCAGAAACTATCAAAGTAAACTAACAACTACCAAACCATACCAACAACTACCAAACCAAGATCTTTCAAACTAAACAAACTAGCAAACCAATCCAAGACTTAGAACCTAAGAACCACCAAATTAAGCCAAACATGACCAAACTAAACCAACAACCAAACCTTCCCAAGAATTTCTGCAGTCTGAGCAGAAACCTTTCTGTGGTTTAAGGATCTGGGAGAATTCGGCGTATTGAAGAAAGAACTCGTCTCTCAGACTCAGACTCAGACTCAGGTTCTTTCTTTCTGAAAAAGCGATCACACTGTGCTGCTGGCAGTGAAAAAGAAAGCAGTGTGGCAAATAGGTATTTTTCTGGGTGCAATATTTCCATTTTTAATGAGTGGGAGGAGCCTACAAGCTCCTACAAAGTCTATGTGATCAAGCATGCAGCGTTTGGTTGCCTCTGACACAGTGTAAACCAGTGGTGTTCACACTGAAACTATAGTGATGGACCAGAAGGAGAGTGATGGATGAACAGCAGCTCTCATGAACACACGCTTCACTCTGAGCCATTTATGCAGTTGACATTTTCCTTTTCTATTTGCTAACGTTCCTGGTGTCCCTGAACACCGTTATTCACATCATACTCACATTCTCAAAAGCCCTGGAGTCTACAAACCTACTACCCACATTCTCAAATGACGATAGGTGGTCGCTACAGTATGGTGTCGGTCACGTGAACATCATTAGAACTGACAAGCTCTCTGTATTTCATCCCAGAGGAGAGTGGAAGACCGTTCGTAGTGACCTTGTAGGAGACCATCTGTTGCCAGGACAGGGATTGACCCCTAAACTCTAAGGGCCCGTCGGTCGGTCCAGAGGCCCATTTGTCTCATATTTTATGATCCATTTATAGTCTGAGTTGTGAATTATTCTCTCTCTCAATGAAACTGGATAAATATGATATAATTCAATCTCATGTGTACAAAACTTACATAGTAGTTTCATTCATAGCTGTTTCTGAATCATTTATTGTAGATTCTGAATCATATACAGTAGATACTGAATCATTTATAGTAGATACTGAATCATATACAGTAGATACTGAATCACTTATAGTAGATACTGAATCATATATGGTAGATACTGAATCATATACAGTAGATACAGATTCACTTATAGTAGATACTGAATCATATATAGTAGACACGGAATCATTTATAGTAGATACGGAATCATTTATAGTAGATACTGAATCATTTATAGTAAATACTGAATCATATACAGTAGATACTGAATCATATACAGCAGATACTAAATCATTTATAGTAGATACTGAATCATATATAGTAGCAACCGAATCATTTATAGTAAATACTATTTATTGTTAAAACAGTCATTGTAAATAGTGCTGTAGAAATAAAATTGAATTAAATTGAATTGAATTCATTTATAGTCATTCCTGAATCATTTATAGTAGATACTGAATTACTTGTTATTATTGAATAATAGTAACAGGATCATTTGTAGTAGTGATGGATTCATAAATAATAGTAACTATATAATTAAGTTTTAAAATAAGTTTTGCAATAATTAACACTGAATTATTCATTGTAGTGACTGAATAATGTATAGTAGTTATTGAACATTTATAGTAGATACTGAATCATTTATAGTGGTTACTAAATAATTTATGGTAGATACATAATCATATACAGTAGTCACTGAATCATTTAGGTTGGTCACTGAATCACTTACAGTAGTTACTAAACCATTTAAAAAAATGACTGAATCATTTCTAATAGTAACAGAATCATTTATATAGTGATGGAGTCATTAAAATAGTAACTACATAATTAATAGTAGCTATACATGTAATTATAGTGCAATAAGTAATAACACTGAATCATTTATAGTTGTGACTGAATATTGTATATAGTACATCCTGAATCATTCATGTTAGATACATAATCATACACAGTAGTCACTGAATCATTTAGGGCAGTTACTGAATCATTTATAGAAATGATTGAATCATTTCTAATAGGAACAGAATTATTTATGGTAGCAACTAATTCATTAATAATAGTAACTACCTGTTATTAATCATTTATAGGAGACTGAATCGTATATATAGCATATACTGAATCATTTACAGTTCATACTGAATCAATTACAGTAGATACAAGCTCATTTCTAACAGTTACTGAAAAAGGATCTGCAAAGAAAATGTAGGATACCGGCCCTTTAAAAACAGCCTAATAAGAGTTTAAAGGGTTAATAAAAGCCGGCCTGATAAAGCAGGTGCTCCATTTCACTGTACTTTTGCAGGTGACCAGTCCCCAGTGTTTAGCTCTGCGGCCAGCATTTAGCGTTAGAGCTCATGCTGTGGCAGCTCACTGTGTGCTGCTCTGGTTCCAGCCGGCTGGGAGGACTGCGGAGAGTGGCGGGTTTCATCCTGTGCTAATGAACTCCCAGTAGGTCATGCTGAAACTTTCCTCAAGTCTGCTAAAGCCGACGACTAGAAAGAAGCGCAGATACTTTGGGGGATCCCCCCCCCATTCCCCCCACGACTCCCCCCTCACACTTCTCCTCCAAGAAGTGCCTTCGTTAATGCGGCAGCCTGAGCTTAGAATAACAAGCTTAATTAGAAAAGTGTGTTTCCTGAAGGAGGCGCAGAATGGTTGTGCAGCTAAACCGATTCCCACTTCCGGGCTGTTGCTAGGCCGTTGCTACTTGGTCATTTGGGTGAAACTATTTTTGCTAGCTGGTTGCTGTGGTGTTGCTAAGTGGTTACTGTGGTATTCCAGGTGGATTCTATAGTGTTGCTAGCTGGTTGCTAGACAATTGCTATGATATCCCAGGTGGTTGTTTCTATGGTATCACCTCTAAGTGGTGGCTACAGTTTTGTTACCTGGTTGCTTTTGTGTTACTAAGTGCTTGCTTTTGTGTTGCTAGGCAACTGCTATGGTATCCCGTGTGTTTGCTATGGTGTTTCTAAGTGGTTTCTATGGTATTCCAGGTGGTTGTTTCTATGGTATCCCTATGATGTTTTTAATAGGTTGCTAAAGTGTTGCTAGCTGGTTGCTATGGTGTTACTAAGTGATTGAAATGGTGTTGCTAAGCAGTTGCTATGGCATCCCAAGTGGTGTGCTATGGTGTTTCTAAGTGGTTGCTATGGTGTTGCTAGGCGGTTGCTAT